>NC_088335.1:36592500-36595000 GCF_036884655.1 Musa acuminata AAA Group | reverse complement strand
AGACTACCAAACCATCTATCTCATTGATTACTAAACACCGTATTATTCTTTATAATGTTGTTTTTTTTTTTTTTCCCTCTATTCAGTGATGCTATATCCCTTAGAAAGTTTAACCATGTTATTTTATTTATTAAACTAATCTTTGTAGATTAAGGATCGTTTACCTATCCTAGGGATTTTGATTTCCTAAATGATATCTGTAAATGAGGGGAATTAAGACGGATGACTTGAGGGGAAAACAATGACTAAACCTGATAAAACTGCAGTCTTATTGCATATGACTTTAGCCAACACAATATATCAGTAGTTATACATGTTAGATTATGTGGCCACGCTTACAAAATAAACCATATCAGACTTCGACGATCGGATTGGAAAAACTAAAATCCCGACAATCGATCAATCCGACAAGATTAGAGTGGCTCGTCGGTAAAGCAATCGTGATCAATGACGTTTTATAGAGGGAGAAATATTTTATGGTTTACGTGTGATCGTCGTCAAGATGACGACGATAAGTGTTTGATCAAAGACATCTTTTCTTGGGGTTGCTTTTATCTGCTAAATGCACAATGTTCATTAATAGTCAACATGTGCACATCTTATTCCATTATTCTTCCGTCATCACATAATTGCGAACAATGACAGATGACTGGCTCCGGGGATGATTTGTGGTGGTTGTCGATCGATTTCTCTATTAAACTTTGACTCCACTTCAGTCTAATTGGAAAAACGAGCTTCCTTTGACAACTGCCCCTGTACCGATCATCTCAGAAGGTGAGTTCCAATTGCTTACAGCAGCAATCTTTCAGCTGCGTTCTATGTGATGGATGACAGCGCAACGAAACCTCCTTCCTTCTCCTCTCCGCCAATAGTCTATATTTATCTTCCTCCTGCTCCTCCACTATAACCACCTGCCCTGCAACTGTACTCACCAAACATGGATTCCGTCAAGGACATGCAGCACCTGACCCGGGAGGAAGACGAGAAGGCATGCACATACGCCGTGCAGCTGGTGGTAGGCGCCGTGCTGCCCATGACCCTCAAGGCCGCCATCGAGCTGGACCTGCTGGAGATCGTCGCCAGGGCCGGCCCCGGCGCGAAGCTCAGGCCCGACGACATCGTGGCCCAGCTGCCCACCGAGAACCCCCATGCGGCGGAGATGGTGGACCGGATCCTCCGCCTGCTCGCCGCCTACAGCATCGTCAGCTGCTCGGTGGAGACCGGCGAGGATGGCCGCCCCTCGCGCAGGTACGGCGCGGCGCCCGTTTGCAGGTACTTGACAAAGAACGAGGACGGCGTGTCCTTGGCCGCTGCCAGCCTGATGAACCAAGACAAGGTCCTTATGGAAAGCTGGTAATGGTTTCTTCCTGCGACAAATGATTGACCGAGATCGGGAATTGACCGTGTCAACGGCAGGTACCACTTGAAGGACGCCGTGCTGGACGGCGGCATCCCCTTCAACAAGGCCTACGGGGTGACGACGTTCGAGTACCACGGCAGCGACGCCCGGTTCAACCAGGTGTTCAACGAGTGCATGAGGAACCACTCCACCATCTTCACCAAGAAGGTGCTCGACGTCTACCGTGGCTTCGACGACGTCAAGGTGCTAGTCGACGTCGGCGGCGGCACTGGCGCCACCCTCCGCATGATCACCTCCAGACACCCCCACATCAAGGGCGTCAACTTCGACCTTCCCCATGTCATTTCCGAGGCCACGCCCTGCCCAGGTCCGCCATTGATGAAGCATGCATGACCACTATCAGGGTACCCAATCCAAGCAAATAGAAAACCAGCTTACACTCTTGAGATGTATTGGCTGCAGGTGTAGAGCACATCAGCGGAGACATGTTTGAAAGCGTCCCGAGTGAAGGAGACGCCATTTTTATGAAGGTAAAAGATCACTGTCATGAGAGTACAGAGAGAATCGAAAGGCCAAGCAAAATCTAAAAGCTACATGGTGAAACTAACATTGTTTAGTGGTGTAATTGCAGTGGATTCTTCATGACTGGAGCGACGAGCACTGTGTGAAGATACTGAGGAATTGTTGGAAGGCTCTGCCGGAGAACAGAAAGGTGATAGTGGTAGAATGTGTTCTACCGATAGCTCCGCAGCCAACGCCGGAAACCCAATCTGCATGTCAAGGAGATCTCATGATGTTGGCCTACAACCCTGGGGGCAAAGAGAGGAACCAACAAGAGTACCAGGCCTTGGCAAACGAGGCTGGCTTCTCAGGATTCAAACTCATTCATGTGTACTCCATTACTTGGATCATGGAATTCACCAAGTAGATCCATCGGAGGCCATTAATTGGGTTGCTTAATGTTCTATGATCAGAGCTTATAGTGTATCCGTAATAAGCTTTCGATAGAGCATACAAATCACATCCTATTATTGTACTGAGAAATCGAAAGGTTTGCTTTTGACTTTGCTGTCCTCACAAGGTTGTCCCGAACACTTGTGTTGAGAAAGGTCAAAATTGATTACCACTAGAGTTTAACGT
>NC_088335.1:36525000-36587500 GCF_036884655.1 Musa acuminata AAA Group | reverse complement strand
GAGAACAACCTTCTAAAGAACATGAAAGATTTGACACTTAGAACTCAAGAAGACCACTTTAGAGAAAACTCAAGTGATTATGATGATGACTTGGCACTTCTAACAAGAAAATTTAAAAAATTCATTAAAATGAACAAAACTAAACATGACATTAAATACAAAAATAAACCTAAAAAGGACCAAATAATTTGCTAAAAATATAAGAAGTCAAGGCACTTCAAAAGTGAATATCCCCAAGTGAAGAAGAAGCAACCGAAGAAGAAGAAAGCACTAAAAGTTACTTGGGACAATTCAAGCGCTTCCAAAGATGAGGAGCCAACCAACAAAGAAGTTGCTAGCTATGCTTTCATGGCACTTGGTGATGAGGTAAGTAACTCAATCGAAGCTTATTTATCCTTTGATGAATTGTTGAATGCTTTTCATGATTTATTTGATGAATATAAAAAGTTAATAAAAAAATATAAATTATAAAAAAAGAGCATGCCTCTCTTAGTGAATTCAATAGTTTAAATATTAAGCATGATAATGAAATATTACCTCTTTGTACTAAATGTAAAGAATTAGAGATGCTTAAAAAGAAAAATTTGCTACTACATGAAACCTTAGAAAAATTTGAAATCGGGAGCACATTTTAAAACATGATCCTAGCAAAAAGGGATCATGTTCATAAAAGAGATGAAATCAGCTTTGTGAGTAACACTCACCAAAAGCCAACCATCTTTGTTAAAGCCCCAACTTTGCATGTTTCATCCCGAAACAAATACATCATTTTTTGTAAATTTGGACATTATGTTCATAAATATCCATTTAAGAGGTATAGTCCACATAAGTTAATTTAGGTCCCTAAAGGAACCTTAAATGACTTAATGCAAAATGATAAGTTAGATAGATCTATTTATGAGAAACCTAAGGTAAAATGGATACCTAAAAGAAAACTTCCTTTCTTTTAGATGTATTTACAATCACAAGCTAGGAGCAAAAATGATATTTTGATAGTGGATGCTCAGGCTTATGACCGAAGATCCAAAATATTTCATTAAGCTCTCTATCCAAAACAATAAAGGAAAGATAATTAGAATTAGAGCTATTGGTAACAAAATGATTTTAATTGAAGATGCTTTATATTCAATAAAATCAAGCTTGATGATTTAATGATATAATGATTATTTGAAATCTTATGTTTTGAAATTATGTGTTACACATTTGATCTTGATAAATCTTGTTTTTCAATTTTAAATAATGATGCATATTTTTATTTGACATAAATGACAAAGACGTACTTGTATGAAATAAATCATAAACTCATAAAAAAAAGGAGAATACATTATTCTTGAAAATATCTTTATCCCTAAAATCTTATCGAGTTTTTAATAAGAAATTAATGGATCTAATTATGTCACTTTGAATATGTTGAATATGATTTTGATAATTTAATGATTTGATTTAAATAAATTTTTATCTTAATCATGATCTTGATTTCTCGATATTTGAGACTTGAAAATTCTTATGCATGAGTTCCTCTTTTATATTTTTCAGATTTCTCGACTTTTGAAAATTGAGTCTTCATTTATGAGATCATTAACTTTTATAAATTCTCTTTGCAATTCACAAAAGAAGAGATCTGAATCATAGATCATTGGTATGTTTGATCTTTTATGAACTAATCATTTCTATAAGAATCATGTTAGGAATGAGTCGGCACTAAGAGGGAGGGGTGAATTAGTATAGCAGATAAAATCATGTCGGTTCAAAAATATTTCATTTAAATTAAACCCTTTTTGTAAAGATACTTAAATTGAAAGTATATAGAAGAGTATAACTAGTAAGGAAATTTATAGTTAAAGTAAATTGCTCAAAAGGAATGCAAACCGAGTTTATAGTGGTTCGGTCATCGTGACCTACATCCACTCCCGATTCCTCTTACATCGAGGCCACCGACATCCACTAATGGTCTTCCTTCAATGGGCAAAGACCAACTACCCTTTTACATCCCTCTTCTCCTTTTCATAGGTTTAGGAGACAATATTTTATAACCCTCTTTTGTAATGTATCCCTCACACACCTCCCTTAGAACTCTCTCTAAGCTTTAGGAGGAAGGAACTCAACTTTCTAATAGGGTTTACAATAGAGTTTTGCTCAATCTTTCTTACTACTCCATACAGGAATAGTTGGGGTATTTATAAACCTCAAATGACTTCAAAACTTGGAGCCAAAATTTGAATCCCCGAGATTTCGAGGTACGAGCGGTACCATCGCCTATAGCCTAACATTGGGCAGTACCACTACCCAGTTTGATGGTACTACTACCTAGAAGACTGTGTTTGGTTAGTACCACCACCCAAACTAGTGGTACCACCGCTTTATAGTCTCTCGGAGACTATGTCTGAGTGGTACCATCGCCTAGACTAATAGTACCATCGCTTGATATAGTCTTGAAGACTTTGCCACGAAGGTTCCACCTATTAGATCACTGTTTGGGCCTTCCACTTAGCCCAACACAACTCAAACTTGGGCCTAATTGGCCCTTAATTGAGTTGGTCTAATTATATTCTAAACCGACTCAATTAGACTCTAAACTAACTTGATCTAGATATAATTGATTACTAGCAAATCCTTTGTTGTCCGACATGTCATTGGTTCTTCCGGCGCTTCATCTGATCCTTCAGCACATCATCCTCCTTTCGCGTATTGCCCAATCAGCATGTTGTCTTCTCGTAACATTTGATCTCCTTGGCACAATGTTCGATCTTCTTGGCCCGATGCCCAAATTCATTGCCCGAAGCCTTATACTGATACGTCGACCGTTCCTCCGGCTTGATGTCCAATCTTCTGACATGATTGCTCCGGCCCAACGTCTGATTTTTCCTGCTTTAATCAATATTCCTTTTCTGATTAACATTAGCCCTGCGTCACTTAAACGTATATTAGATCACAAACACTATCAATTGGTTTCATCATCAAAATCCAAGATTCAACAATCTCTCTCTTTTTGATGATGACAACTAATTGATGATAGAGTTAACATTAACTCCCCCTATCAATATGGCATATTTGAGATGAACCTTGAATTCAAATTGAATTCAAGTCAAGGCAATTTTAATCATTAATCCAAGCAATATGTCATCATAAAATCATACATAATTAAAATTTTAATATATCATTCAATGCATGATTGTCAGAAGTGCAACTAGCAAGTGTTTAGCCATAATTTCAAATCATTGTATAATAAACATAATTTCAAGTTTTATCATCATGCAAACTAGTAATTCTTGGTGATGTTTAAGATAGCAATTCTACATTATGCAAGTTAGTAAATTTTTATATCATTTTAAAAAATATAAGCTAGCAATAATTTTACACATATAAAAGTTAGTAAAATTTTACATTTTTTGAGATATGCAAGATAGACTCTTTTTGCATCTTCTTGAAATATGTAACTTAGCAAACATTGCTTCTCTTGAGATTTGCAAGATAGCACTTCTTGCTTTTCTTTTGAGATGAGTAAGCTAGCAAGTTTCCAAATTTTGCATCTTTAGGTAGATAAGATAGCACTTTTGCTTGAGATTTCATCCTTACTCTATGCATGACACTAAAAGTAAATCAATCATCATATCATACATGATACTCAAGCATTCATAATACATCATTTTAGCAATAAATCATAGTATTTCAAATCATGATGGTATATAAATGTCAAATTACATTACATCCTATCATGTACATACCAAAAGACATGATTCATATATTAAATCTCCTTTTTAAATAAAATACCAAGAAAAATTATAGGGGTAAAAAGAAGAGATCTTGATTAAGAACAAATCTCAAGTAATTCCAAGAGATCAAGATCATGATTTGAATAAAAATTATTAAAATTCAATTTATCAAATCATCAAAATCATTTTCAAAAGATTCAAAATGACATAAGTTGATTTATCAATCTCTTGAGATACTAACGATTTTCTTTCTCCCTTTTTTTATTATAAACAAGAAGGAAGAATTTTTAATGGTATAATTTATTTTTTCTTCCATCAATACTCTAAGCTTCACATAAATACAAAGGTAATCATATGAAAATCATGACATGAGAGATGAAAGATCAAGATATATCAATTCGTAAATGATTCATCTTGACAAATCTCATTTTTAGTAAATAATAAATCTTAGGAGATTAAATGGTCAATGATCATCAATGGTAATCTTAAGTTATAAATTCCGAGAAATCAAGAGAAAAATCATGATTTATTTTCAACACATTCAATTTGTCAAATTAATGAAGTCACTTTAATAGTTCAAGAATAGAATCATTAGTCTCTTTTAAAAAATCAATAAGATAGAGAAAAAAAATTTTCAAAAAAAATATTTTCCTCTTTTTAGTTGTTTTAATTTAAGTGATTGATATCATATCTGCATACCCTTGTCCTTTTTATCAAATAAAAACATATATCATAGTTTAAAATGAAAGTACAAGATTTATCACAAAAATCATCAAGATCAATAAATCATAAAAATCATTATGTATAACTTCAAAATCTCATGCATAGAATAAAATTATCAATCATGGTATTAAAACATTTAATATTTTCATTAAACATGAAGCATTTTTAATCACAATCGAAAATCATCAATTTAGATATACATTATTTAAAAAAAACATATATAGTATTATTAGATTTAAATATAACATTTTTTTCCTTTATTATAAAACATGAAATTTCATTATCATTTTCAAAATTAGCTAGAAAAAGAAAAGCATGATCCCTTTTTATTTATTTATTTTTTTTATTTTATATACTAATTTAAAAATAATATATGAAATACATCAAGTAATTTTAAAATAAATTAAAGGGGTTTCGGGTGAGTTATTTACCTCATTGTCGAGAGCTATTAAGGCGAAGTTCATCATTTTATCTTTATTGGTTTGCTCATCGTCATCGAATGAGCTCAATTCATCCCAAAATGCTACCTTCTTCTTGTGTTCATAGCAAGTAGTTGCATTCTTTTTAAGTTTATTTTTTTCTTTGATTCTTGTTTTAAGAATTTTTTAAGCTTGAGAAGTTCAAGGTCATTATCATAATCACTTGAGTCATCACTCAAGTGGTATTCTATTGTTCGAAGTGTCAAATCCTTCATGTTCTTCGGAAGGTGGTTCTCATGTTCGTTAAGTGCATCATGAGTCATTTCATAGGTCATCAAGGACTCGATAAGTTCTTCAAGTGAAAATTTATTTAAATCCTTTGTTTCTTGTATTGCCATTTCTTTTGATTCCCAATTTTTAGAAAGAGATCTTAAGATCTTGTTAATGAGTTCAAAATTAGAAAAGCATTTGCCAAGAGCTTTTCAACCATTGATGGCATCCATAAATCATGTGTACATGTCAACAATGGTTTCGCTTGGTTTCATTCGAAAAAGTTTAAAATCCTGTATTAAAAGATTTATCTTAGAATCTTTTACTCTACTAGTGCCTTCGTGTGTGATTTTGAGAGTATGCCATATATCGAAAGTTATTTCGCAAGTAGAAATCCGATTAAACTCAGTTTTATCCAAAGCACAAAATAGAGCATTCATAGCTCTAGCATTTAATGAAAAAGTTTTCTTCTCAAAATCATTCCATTCTTTCATTGGAGTAGAAGACTTTTGAAAACCACTTTTGATAATATTTCATAAATTCAAATCCATAGAAAGCAAGAAAACTCTCATACGAGTTTTCCAATAAGTATATTCCGTCCCATTGAACATGGGAGGATGAATGAGAGAGTGGCCCTCTTGAAAGCTGAAAAGAGCCATTTTTCTTAAGTGTTAAACCAAATGAGAAATACATGGCTCTAATACCAACTGTTAGGAATGATTTGGTACTAAGAGTGGGGGGGGGGGGGGGGGGGGGTGATTTAGTGCAGCGGATAAAATCACATCGATTCGAAAATCTTCGTTTCAATTAAATTTGTTTCGTAATGATGTTTAAATTTAAAGCATACAGAAGAGTATAGCAAGTAAATAAGTTTGCAGTTAAAGTAAATTGCTTAAAAGAAATGTAAACCGAGTTTACAGTGGTTCGGTTATCATGACCTACATCCACTGCCGATTCCTCTTCCGTCGAGGCCACCGGCATCCACTAATGGTCTTCCTTCAATGGGCGAAGACTAACTACCCTTTTACACCCCTCTTCTCCTTTTCATAGGTTTAGGAGATAACCTTTTACAATCCTCTTTTGTAAGGTATCCCTCACACACTTCCCTTATAACTTGCTCTAAGCTTTAGGAGAAAGGAACTCAACTTTCTAATAGGGTTTACAATAGAGTTTTGCTCAATCTTTTTTGCTACTATATACAGGAATAGCTGGGGTATTTATAGACCCCAAATGGCTTTAAAACTTGGAGCCAAAATTGAAATCCCTGAGATTTTGGGGTACGGGCGGTACCATCGCCTAGTCTGGCCACACTACCGCTTGGGAGATTGTGTCTTAGTGATACCACTACCTAGACTGATGGTACCACCACTTGACAATCTCTCGGAGACTTTGTCTAGGCGATACCACCGCCTAACACAATCTCGAAGACTATGCCATGACAGTTCCACTTGTTGGGTCAATGTTTGGGCCTTCTACTTGGCCCAACATAGCCCAAACTTGGGCTCAGTTGGCCCCTAATTGAGTTGGTCTAATTATATTCTAAACCAACTCAATTAGACTCTAAACTAACTCGATCTAGATATAATCGATTACAAACAAATCCTTTGTTGTCCGGCATGTCATTAGTTCTTCCGACGCTTCGTTTGATCCTTCGATGCATCGTCCTCTCCTTCGGCGTATTGCCCAATCAGCATGTTGTCTTCTCGCAATATTTAATCTCCTTAACACAATGTCCGATCTTCTTGGCCCGATGCCCAGATTCACGGCCCAAAGCCTTATGCCAATACGTCTACTGTTCCTCCGACCCGACGTCCAATCTTCTGACATGTTTACTCTGGCCCAACGTCTGATTCATCCTGCTTTAATCAATTTGCTTTTTTTGATTGACGTTAGCCCTGCATCACTTAAATGCACATTAGATCATAAACACTATCAATTGGTTTCATCATCAAAATCTGAGATTCAACAAATCCTTCCTCCTTCTATTTACGAAAGTAGAACTTCGTTTGATGAAATGACTTGATATGATATTTATGCAAATGAGTACTTGCACCACATAATGATTGTGATCTTGCTTGTCTCAAAAGAAAAGGAGGCAAGAGTACTTGTTTGTGTTAGGATCGGAGCGGCACTAAGAGGGGGGGGGGGGGTGAATTAGTGCAATGGTAAAGTATGATAAACTTTTGACGATTTATACACTTTCGGAAACTTCGTACGATAAATGCAACATTTCATTTGAAATCGTTTCGATTGCGTTTTAACTTGAAGGGATACGTAAGAAGGAGACAAAGAAGTAGAGCATCAAAGTGCAAATGGTTTGCAGTAATACAAATGACAATAAGTAAATGCAAACCAGAGAAGACGGTAGTTTATAGTGGTTCGGTCAATCGTGACCTACATCCACTCTTCCGATTCCTCTTCCATCGAGGCCACCGGCATCCACTAATGATCTTCCTTTACTAGGCGAAGATCAACCTCCTTCTTACACCCCTCTTACAACCTCTTACAAGTGGTTCACCCTTTTACAAAGATTTCAATGAATAGAAAGGAGGTGAACACTCAAGCTATTGAAAACAAGACTTTTCCTAAGGCTTTTATTAACTTCTTGCTTCTCAAAAGGTTGTATCCTCTGCTGAGAATTGAGGGGTATTTATAGGCCCCAAGAGGATTCAAATTTTGGGCTCCAAAATTTGAATTCTCTTGGGTTTCCAAGGCTGGCGGTGCCACCGCCTGTCAGTGGCGGTGCCACTGCCTGTCAGTTTCTGACGCTGATAGTGCTGGGCGGTGCCACCGCCCAGCCCAGGCGGTGCCACCGCCTACAGTGTTTTCAGCCCACTAGTTGGGCTTCAATCTTGGCCCAAACTAGTCCGAACTCGGGCCTAATTGGCCCCTACTTGGGTTATAGGATTAATACCTAATCCTAACCCTAATTAATATGCTAACTATGAATTTAAAGACATTTTATAAGCTATTACAAAGTCCATAAGTCAAGACTTCTTCCTGCGAGCTTTCGGCGAACTTTCGGCGGTCTTCCGATAAACTCTCGGAAACCATTCTGCGGACTCCCAGCAAGCTCCTAGACTTCACGATTTGATCTTGGCGAGTTCCAACGAGCTTCTTCGGTGAGCTCCGATCTTTCTCGGTGAGCTCCGCAAACTTCCAATGAACCTTCCGGCGAGCTTCCGAAAAATCCTTCGGCAAGCTCCCTACTCATTCTCGGCTAGTTCCGGCAGCATTCCAAACGAATCTTCGGACTTCCGTCGAACTCTCGAACTCCCAACGAATCCTTCGCGCTTGACTCTAGCACTTTGTTTCGCTTTATGTCTTCATCGTTATCGTAGTTAATCCTGCACACACAAACCAAAACTCTACTCCGATCTAGACAATTATTACAACGTGAATTGACATTCTGTTGCCCGGCACGTCATTGGTTGGCGCTTCGTCCGATTCTTCGGTGCATCGTCCTCTCTTGCAACTGGTTGCCCAATCGGTGGTTGACCTCCACAACCCCGATATCCTTGGCGCAATTTCGCTCTCCTTGGCCCGATGCCCGACGTCCGAAGCATTCAGCCATCCAATATCCTGAGGTAAGTCAATCTCCTCCTACTAGTCCTTTGAGGTAGCACCTCCAATAGAGCCAACACCCTTCTTATTTGTTGATTCGATAGTGACTTGACTGGATCGAATTGAATTACATTAAGATCAAATTTTAACCGAGATGCACCAAATTCATTGACAACTTGACACTCTGTTTAGACATTTTAATTTACCGCCAACTAAATAGCTTGTATATTTCTCCTATCTTTTTTATAATGAAGGAAAAAACTCAATAGTACCCTAATATGCTATACTCTTACACTTTATGATGTGCCTTTTAATGTTATATGCTTTTTAATATTATGATGCACTTCTTGATGATGTTATAATGCAACACTCTAAGAATTAAGTATGTTAAATCTTTTGAATGCATGAATTCCTTGATACATTTTTTGAATTTCTTGATTTTTCATAACTTAAAATTTTCTTTTAAATCGAGATCATTTCCTATGAATTCTTCTTCTTGCTATTTACAAAAGAAGAACCTTGATTTTTGATCTTTCATTTGATGATCCTTTCCCATGAATTCTTCCTCACTCTACTCACGAAAGAAGAATTTTATCTATGAACTTTTAATATGTGATGATCATTTGCAAGAATAGAGATTTGATTTTGTTTTTGTATGGACATCTTGATTCTTTATGATGAATCCTCTCTCTTTGCTATAGTAGAAGCTTGATTCAAGGAAACTTAACTTTCATGAATTTGGTTCTTAATTTTTTTCATGAAAATGAATTCCTCTCTTACTCTTCTTCCTCTTCTTCTTATGACAAAGGAAGAAAGAAACTTTCATGTCTCAAGAAGAACCAAAAAACTCTTGCACATCTAAAACAAAATTGCTAGCTTGCCTATTTCAAAAAGCAAAAGCAGTTATAATGTAAAGTTTTTGCTTAACTTCTCATTTTTGCTAGCTTGGATAAATTAGTGTAAAACTTACTTGAATAATTTAAAACACTTGCATTGTTGAATGATTCTCCTTTTTGTTGATGACAAAGAGGGAGAAATGATGGATGTTTGGTATCATGATCAAAATGTTGATTTAATGCATGAAGTGATAAATGCTTAAAAATTTTAATGTCTTAGCATCATGAATGTTATGCCCAAAATGATGTATCATGAATGCTTTAGAATCATACATGGGAGAAATGATGAATGTTTGTCATCATGATCAAAATGTTGATTTAATACATGAAGTGATAAATGCTTAAAAATTTTATTGTCTTAGCATCATGAATGTTATGTCTTAGCATCATCAGCGAATGCTTTAGTATCATGTATAATATGCCCATAGTGATGATTGATTTATTTTTGGTATCATGCATAAAGTGAGGATGAAATATAAGGTTTCGAAATTGTGCATGTTTTAATTTGAAACTATAACAATGCACAAACATATGAAATTTTGATTTGATATATTTCATTCAATCCTTGTGATCAAAATTGTTTCACATAAATTCAAATGTCATGATTCCTTTTGAATTTAAGTTTGCTTATCTCAATATAACATATAGTTAAAGTTAACTCCATCATCAATTGGTTGACATCATAAAAAAGGGGAAGATTATTGAATCTCAAATTTTAATGATAAAATCAATTGATAAATTATTGATCTAATCCATATGTTGAGATAAGTGTTGTAGGTTTAACTATGATAATGAACAAGGCATAGAGTAGATGCTGGGCCGGAGTCAAAGATCGGACGATATAATGAAGATTCAGATGATGCGCCAGGAGCTCACCGAGAGTTCATCGGGAGTTCACCTAGAGTTCATCGGTAGCTCACCGAGAATTCGTCGGGAGCTTGCTGAGAGTTCATCAGGAGTTTACCGAGAGTTCATCAAGAGTTTGCCAAGTGTTCGTTGGGAGTTTGCCAAATGCGTGCCGAAAGTTCACTGGAAGTTTGTCGAGACTTTGCTGGAAGAATAATTGACATACTAGACAAAGATTGCTGAGTTAATGCCTTTATTATCATAGTTAGAACTTAGATTGAGTTAGGATTGAGAGATAATCCCATTACTCAATTAGGGGCCAATTGGGCCCAAAACACGGTTGAGTTGGGTCGGATGGAAGGCCCACTCGGCCACTTGGAGCCTTGCTAAGCAGTGGCACCGCCTAGAGTGGGCTGTGGAACCGCTTGAGGCTCAGCCTCCTAGGTGGTCTGTGTTAGGATCGAGTCGGCATTAGGGAGGGGGGAGGGGGGGGGGGGGGTTGGTGGGGTGAATTAGTGCAGTGGATAAAATTACATCGGTTTGAAATTTCTTTCGTTTGATTAAAATCGATTTCAGAAAGATACTTTCGGTACATCGTCCAAATCTTCGACTCCGGCCCATCATATGCTTTATGCCTTACTGCTATCGTAGTTAATCCTAAATACTTATCTCAATATATAGGTTAGGTCAAATAATTCACCAATTGATTTCATCATCAAAATCCGAGATTTAACAATCTTTTTTTTTATGATGACAACTAATTGGTGAAGGAGTTAACCATAACTCCCCCTATCTATATTCCATATGTTGAGAAAAGACATTTTTAAATTCAAGGCTTTTGAATTCAAGCATCAAACTAATAAGTTATTATTCAATCATACACAACATGATACTTATCATGATTCACCGATTCAAAATATGATACCACGTATCCATTTTCAAATTTCGAAAGATGATACGAATGACAATTCATCATGGTATTAATTGTAAATAGCAAGTTGATACCTCATCATAACAATTTTATATGAAATCAAGCATGATACTAGGAGTGAAACAATTAAAAGTAATCATACCACATAAGTAATTATGCCACATTATGATATATTTCAAGTAAACATTTGATATTTTTCAAGTATTTGTATTTGATGATACCAATCATATTTCAAGCATTTATGATAAGATACAAGCATATTTATGATAAGATACATTGCATATATTTACAATGCCAATGCTAATTGGTCATCAATTTTACCATATTTTGGTATCATTTCTCCCCTTTTGTCATCAACAAAAAGGAGAACAATTCAACAATGAAAGTGTGGTAAAAATTCAAGCAAGTTTCACACTATTAGCCAATCCATATTGCATCATTGCATGGTAACATTCAAAAGTTCTTAACATCAAAAGTTATCACCATTAAAGAGATAGATTCTCCCCCTTGTCATCAAAACTTTGCATGAAGAAGAGGAAGGAAGGTAAGGAGGGAATCCATTAAGATCAAATTTGTGAAATGATTTGATTCAAAACATCATATGAAATCAAATCATCATTCTTGTAAGTAATCATCACACACTAATATTCATCTTTCAAGGATCAAGATATTCATCGGAATTCATAAAATTCATCTTTCATCAAAAGAATAAGAAAGAATTCATGAGAGAGGAGTATCACATGAAAAAAGAAATTCACTAATAAAACTTCATAATTTAAAACCAATTCTCATTAAAAATTTACAAGAGTTAAACCCGTGAGAGATGTATTTATCAATGAAATCCATGAAGTTATTAAGTGTATAAAAAATCATTAAGTGATGGAGCAAGGGTATGAAGTAAACTTGATACTAAGGAAGATAAAAATAAAATAGATTCATGAAAGCCCCATTCATAAAATACATTAAGAGAAGGATAGTCCGGAAAATAAATACAACAAACTCATATATTCAGACAATTTAACATTCTTAACTCCCTTCTAATGAAATCAAATTATTCTTCATTTAAAGGTTTTATAAAAATATCGGCCAATTGATGTTTTGTATCAATGAATTCTAAAATTATATCATGATTATTAACATGATCTCGTATAAAGTGATGCCTAAAGTCAATATGTTTAGTTCTAGAGTGCTGAATATAATTTTTCGTTAAACATATTGTACTTGTGTTATCACACTTTATAGGTATATTCTTCAGGTAAATTTTATAATTCTCTAAAGTGTTTTTCATCAATATAATTTGAGCATAGCATGCACCTGCTGTAATATACTCAGCTTCGGTTGTGGATAATGCAACCGAGTTGTGTTTCTTGGAAGACCAAGAGACAAGTACGTGTTCTAAAAATTGACATGTTATGGATGTGCTTTTTCCATCTATTTAGCAATCAGCAAAATCGGCATAACCAAGCAATTCAAAATTTTTAGATTTTGGATACTATATTCTTAGTTTAGGAATTCCTTTTAGGTATCTAAAAATCCTTTTGACAGCTTTTAAATGAGATTACTTGGGATTAGATTGAAACCTAGTATAAAGTCCTGCACTAAATATGATGTCTGGTCTAGTTGTGGTGAGGTATAGTAAACTACCTATCATACCCCTTTAAGCTTTTTGATCAAAGCTTTCTCCACCTTCGTTGATGTCTAACTTAGTGGAGATACTCATAGGAGTATTGATAGCCTTTGAACTATCTATATTAAATCATTTTAGCAAGTCTAATATATATTTTGTTTGACTCATAAAAATGTCATCATTAAGTTGTTTGATTTGTAAGCCTAAAAAGAAAGTTAATTCACCAATTAAACTCATTTCAAACTCTTGGTTCATACTTTTGGCAAATGATTCGCATAAAGATTCATTCGTGGAACCAAAAATAATATCATTAATATAAATTTGAATAATAAGAAAATTATTTTTAAAATTTTTAATAAATAATGTGGTATCGACCTTGCTTTTAGAGAAATTATTTTGTATAAGAAATGAGCTGAGTCTCTCATACCAAGCCATTAGGGCTTGTTTCAATCCATAGAGAGCTTTAGTCAATTTAAACACATGATTGGGGAAATTATCATTCTCATTTGGGAGGTTGTTCAACATAAACTTCTTCAAAAATAAAGTCATTAAGAAAAGTATTTTTAACATCCATTTGAAACAACTTAAAATTATTACTACTACCTAGGCAAGGAGTATCCTTATAGCTTCTAATCATACCATAGGAGCAAAAGTTTCTTCATAATCGATACATTCTTCTTGATTGAAACCCTTAGCCACTAATCTAGCCTTGTTTTTAACCACAATACCAAATTCATCTTGCTTGTTTCTAAAGACCCATTTAGTACCAATAACTAAATGGTCATTTGGCCTTGGAACAAACTTCCACAAATCATTTATTTCAAATTGGTTCAACTCTTCTTGTATTACGATAACCCATGAATAATCTTTCAAGGCCTCGTCAATGTATTTACGTTCAATTTGAGAAAGAAAAGCGACGTTGGCATAAAAATTTTTAAAAGAAGAACGAGTTTGAACCCCTTTTGATGTGTCTCCTATGATTAGCTACTTAGGATGAGCATCTACATACTTCCATTCCTTGGGTAAGGATGTTTCAGAAGAAGATGCATCCAAGTTGCTAGTTGGAGGAGAGGGTTTATTTTAGATCATCATCAAACTCATTTTTCTTAAATTCAAAAACTTCATTAAATACAACATGAATAGATTCTTCTATAACCAAGGTTTTTTGTTAAAAATATAAAATACTTTAGAAATAGAAGAATAGATAAGAAAAATTCTTTCATTGTATTTTGTATCAAACTTTCCCAAGGCATCTTTTTCATTTAAGATAAAATATTTATAACCAAAAATTTTAAAATATGAAACATTGGGTTTTTTGTTGTTCCACAACTCATAAGGAGTTTTAGAAAGTAATGATCTTACTAGAACCTCATTCATAACATTGCATGTCGTATTTATTGCTTCGGCCCAAAAATATTTAGATAGGCTATGTTCGTTTAACATGGCTCTTATCATTTCTTATAAATTTCTATTTTTTTCTTTTTACTACTTCATTTTGTCAAGGATTTCTCAAAGTAGAGAAATTATAGTTGTATCCATTAGATTCACAAATATTTTAGAAATCACGGTTTTAAAATTCACCACTATGATCACTCTGAATTGATGAAATCATAAAGCCTTTTTCATTTTGAACAAGTTTACAAAACTTTAAAAAATACCTAAAGCAATCACTTTTGTGTATCAAGAAGTATGCCTAAGTGTATCTACTATAATCATCTACGATGACAAAGGCGTATTTGCTACCTCCTAAGCTTGATGTAACAATTGGTTTGAACAAGTCCATATGGATTAATTGCAATGGTCTGGAGATACTTATTTGGTTATTTGGTTTGAAACTACCCTTTTTTTTGTTTTCCTAACTGACATGCATAACACATATTATCTTTGACGAACTTAATGTTAGGAATACCTCTAACAAGTTCTTTGGATGAGATTTGAGAGATTAGTTTTATGTTATCATGACCTAATCTCCTATGCCAAAGCCAAGCATCATTATTCAAAACCAAAAAACACATTTCATTACAAAGATCATCAATGTTGATAGTGTATATATTATTTTGTTTGAGGGCAATCATAAATGTGTTTTGGTATGGTTTTTCAATAATGCAAGTATTGGATTCAAATCTAATGATGTATACTTTATTACACAATTGACTAATGCTCAAAAGATTATGTTTTAAGCCATCAACCAATAACACATCTTCAATCAAAAAAATAGATTTGTTACATATGGTTCCTTTACCAATAATTTTACCTTTGTTGTTGTCTCTGAAGGTGACATATCCTTCGTTTAGGCTAGTGAGTTTAGAGAATTGAAATGGATCTATAGTCATGTGCATGGAGCATCCACTATCAAGGTACCATCTCTTGCTTCTAGCTTATTATGGTAAACATTTCTACAAAAGAGGATGATTTTTAGGTAGCTATTTTATCACGTCCCCTCCCAAATTGATAATATTATAATTCAACAATAATCCAGGATCCAGTCACACATTTGAGAATACTAAAAATACATTAAGTCATTTATATCCATAATTCCATAATTCCTAAAACCTATGTAGCTTAAATTCATATACCACATCACTCGATGAATCATAAAATCTGAAACCAATTCACCAAGACAAGAACCACCTCATAAATCCACAAGTGTGGGATTCTATAGAATCATGAAAACCAATATTTACTACATGTTCATATCATTACACAAATTAACTTAACACTCCAAAATCCTAACATGAGAGGTCCTTTAAACTTTTACAAAACTCATAAGTTCAGATTTACAATCAACATTCCATTAGACACCAAGTATACTTATACAACAAAAATAAATCATCCACTAAAGGTTTGCTCAAAGTCTTCTATCTTTCCACTATCGTAGCTCAATTTAAACATTCTAGCAAGCGAAAAGTTATCCTGAAAAATTTATATAGCAATAGGGTGAGCACTTAGAGCTCAGCAAGCGACTAACAGATCAATGGCGAAAAAGGATGGTTTCAATGCAAATGAGGTACCAAATATAAGGTAGGGATGCAAGAGTTCATAGACAGCCACTCAATGAATACAGAATTACAATGTCATTTCATTTGAAGAATGTTTTCTTATAATAAGGGAGTAAAGACTAATTAGAGAAAATCATTAACGTAATAAAATATTTCAGAACATATCAATGACAAATGAAATGCTTCAGAACATATCAATGACATATAAAGCATTTCAGAGTATATCAATGGCATAGAAAGCATTTCGGAGCATATCAATGCATATGAAAAGTTACGGAGCATATCAATGGCATATGAAGCATTTCAGAGCATATCAAGGATGTATGAAATGTTTTAGAGTATATAAATAACAAATAAAATATTTCTGAATATATCAATGATGGATGAAATGTTTCAAAATATATTAATGGCATATGAAGTATTTTAGAGTATATCAATAGCATAAGAAGCATTTCAAAGCATATCAATGGCATATGAAATGTTATGGAGCATATCAATATCATATGAAGCATTTTGGAGCATATTAAATACATGAAATGTTTCGGAGTATATCAATAACAAATGAAATATTTCGGAACATATCAATGATGGATGAAATGCTTCGGAACATATTAATGACATGTGAAGCATTTTGAAGTATATCAATGACATAGGAAGTATTTCAGAGCATATTAATGGCATGTGAAGCATTTTGGAGCATATCAAGGACATATGAAATGTCTCGGAGTATATCAATAATAAATGAAACATTTCAGAACACATCAATGATGGATGAAATGCTTCGGAACATATCAATGATATATGAAGCATTTTGGAGTATATCAATGTCAGATAAAATATTTCAGAACATATCAATGACGTATGAAATGTTTCGGGGCATATCAATAATAAATGAAATATTTCGGAGTATATCAATAACATAGGAAGTATTTTCATTTTTATCCAAAGCACATATAGAAGCACATAAACAAAGCTCTAGATATCATATCAAACAGATAGAAGGTAAAGTGGGATCATAACATATTATTGCCCATCCATTTCTGAATGACCACCAAACATAATCTAGAGCATCGCGGGCTCTAAGCGCATACCTTTTACCATTTCTAGCAAAGGTCCAAATAATCCCTTTACTATTTTTGGTAAAGTTTTATATTATCTTACAAACACCAGAATACAAAAAGGTATTGTGAATAATAAATTAGGATATATCAAAAACACATGCGGAATAATGGACTGCATATGCCTGTATGAAATATTATGATACAAACATGAACTTTACATAATAGATTCAAGTATATAAATAATTGAAGAATGAGTATACATGGATTCAAAGGAATAATGTAAAGCTCAACTAAAGTAAGGATGTTGGCTGAAATCAATTTTCAAAGAGATAAAACAAGAATAGGCGGAATCGATCAAAGCTCGATTTTGACAGAATTTAAGAGGCACATTGCATGAATTATTTAGATAACCAATTTGCTAGTCATAGGTGCCCAGCAAGCCAATCACATGAGTGATGGCACGTGTGACTTGATACAGAATCTTTTTGCTTATTATATTTTGGCGTATATCACTTTATAACCATTGCATAAATACATACATATATTGTGATGTCCTTGGATTTGTGCAATGGGAATCGGATCGTGATGAGATCACAATAGTGAGATCGATTCACCTTTAAACACATCCTAAATAATCCCGGTCATAGGTTACTCGAGTGGGATATCGTGATAACCGGATAGACTGGTGTGCTGTATACCCGTCCATATGATGGATGCAGCTGGTCTCATAGCTGCTTGTGTAGGGACACTAGGGATACAGTACAGGTGCTCATTGGAGAATGAGTTCACTGATTGATCCGCTTACGGAATGCTGGATGGTTGATGATGCCTAATTGTCAGACAGCGATTATGTAGTCCTAGTGGTGTATCTAGTCCTTAGACTTGAGACACCAAGGATGTCCTGTATGAGTGCTCCACTCTTTGATACCAGACTTATAGGTTTGGCTATCCCATATCTAGTACAGCTGGTCATTGAGAGTGGTAGTCGACCTTACGAGGGCTATTGAGTGTCGATAGAGGATCATCCACTCTCGGCATCATGAGAGGAATATCCCATGTGTTCTTGCTCAGACAAATCCCTAGCCAGGGTCATTCGGGTTGAGGGAGAAAGAGTTCTCCGGGAGAATCCGATTAGAACGAGACTCGAGTAGAAACCGTATGGGTCTGATAACACCATGCTCGATATACGGTCTCTGGGATATTAGATAGATGAGGGACTATAGGTACACGGTAACTGAGGACAGACAGGTCCAATGAATTGGATTCCCCTGTATCGTTTGGGGACTACGGCGTAGTGGCCTAGTACGTCCGTAGTCAATGAGTCGAGTGAATTATTACAGAGATAATAATTCACTAAGTTAGAAGGAGTTCTGACAAGTATGACTCACGGCCAGCTCGATATTGGGCCTAGAGGGTCACACACATATGGTAGGCATTGCGATAAGTAGAGGTTCGGATATGAGATATCCGACGGAGCCCTTGCCTTATTGGATGCAGATCCAATACCCAATAGGGGAGAACCCATTAGGGTTTGATAGGGGACCTCTATAAATAGGAGGAATTCAGAGCCCCATAGGCTAGAGAGCTCTTGCTTGCCTTTCTTATTCTCCTCTCCCTCTCCACCTCAAAAGAGGCCTGGAGTTTTGAGGAGCGTCGTCGCAACCCTGCTGTGTGGATCACTGCTAGAGAGGAGGACGCTTGACCTCCTTCACCCTCTCCTAAGGATCTGCAAGGAAACAGGGATATACGATCTCCCTAGGTAACACAATCTACTCTATACGCAGTTTCATGTTTTGCGGATTTTTGCGTACCAATCTTCGTACGACGATGAACATCTCTTTGGGAATCGGGGATTTTGTTTTCTTGATCTTCCGCTGCGCATGTGATGTCGCCCCCTAAGATTTCCCAACAGTGGTATTAGAGCCAGGTTGTTCGTGCGAATGATTGGTTTTGAACTGCATGTGTTGTGTTTAGGGAGAATTTTGACGTCAAAATTGTTGACGCAAAAACAAGGAAGGGCAACAACAGTTGCTGCCCTCGATCTGCGTGCGTGCAACGCAGCCAAAGGCGGGCAGCCTACGGGCAGAGGCGCCGTAGGGCAGCGGCGCTTGCTGCCGCTGCTCCCATGGGCGAAACCCCCCCCACAAGGTCGGTCGCCCGACGAGACAGCACCGCCTGCGGAGGCGGCGGCGCCCGAAAGGGACGCCCACCCGCAGCAGTAGTGCCACTAGCGGGCGTGCCGCCTACAAGCGAGAGCAGTGCCCTCGCCCCGCCACACAGACCGCCGCCGGTAGGGTCGCGAAAAGGGGAAAGGGCATTAGGGTTTTCTGGGCAAAAGATAGTTTTGCCCCTCGGAATTTGAGAAATTCTAGGTTCTGTCTTTTGTCCAAATTATGAAAATACCCCTATGAATTCAGAAATTCCTTATAATGTCCCTGATTTCAGAAAAATATTAATTAATTAAAAGGTTTAGTTGATTATTATTTTTTTATTATTATCTAGTAATCCTACATGATGATGATTATTTATACATGTGATGCATGATGTGTGGACGGATGATCATGGACCGTGTGATGTGTGTACCTGTGATTATTATTATTGAGGTCTACGAGCCTCCATTAAATTTCTCATTTATTGTCGGGCCTGCGTGTCTATGATTAAGTTGTAATCACATGAGGAGGCGCAGCGGGAGCGTGGATGCGATAGCGGGACCCACGAGACAGACGATCGTGATGTATGAAGATGCATCAAGATGTCGACGGAACCGACGAGGACGAGATGGACGATCACAGGGCATGGAGATGCACCGTTGCACACATAGATCTTGTTTTGAGTGATTAGGCCTACTAGCTCGGGCCTAATCATATTAGGTTGTGGTCCATGATCATCTGGTGTAATTGCTTATACACATACTAGATATGTATATATATTTGCATGCGATGTAGATATATATTAAATATGTATATGTGTGACATGTCATATTAGGAAACCAAATCATAGAAACATCTCTTGATAATATTAAGTTGGTAAACGTGAGGCAATTAGATTGACCCACGTGGCCTTCCATCGTTATAAGTAGGAACCGATTCCCGGTGTAAGTTGAGTTGGTCGAGTCCCTCGAGACTCACCTATATCGCGATTCGCTATCTTGCTTACGACATAGAGATGTCACCGGTGGCCTAAGGGCATGGTATGTTAGGATCGAGAGCACTAAGAGGGGGGGGGGGTGAATTAGTGCAGCGGAAATCTTTTAGTGATTAAAAAACGAAAGCTGCGTTCGTTCGATAAACACGATTTCGATGTAAAAGCCGATTCTACTATTACTTAAGATTGAGCGCAGTTTACGTCAAAACACAGTTTACGTCTAAATGCAATTTACGTCTAAATGCAGTTTGCGTCTAAACGCAGTTTTACGTCGAAACGCAGTTTTACGTCTAAACGTAGTTTTACGTCTAAATGCAGTTTGCGTCTAAACGCAGTTTTACGTCTAAACGTAGTTTTACGTTTAAAAGTAGTTCACGTCTAAAACACAGTTTTACGTCTAAACACAGTTTGCACAGTTTACGTCAAAAACACAGTTTTACATCTAAAAACAGTTTGCGCAGTTTACGTCTAAACGTAGTTTTACGTCTAGACGCAGTTTGCGTCCAAACGTAGTTTTACGAAAAGATCTGAACTTAGAAACTCGTTCGTAAAAGCGTAGAAGACAGTTTGCAGTTATAAATGGAATCAAAACGTAAACATAAACTACAATGTAAAGATCGTACGAAAACACCGATTTACGTCTGAATGCAGATTCGGAAATATCAGAGCTTAGAAACTTGTTCGTGAAAGCGCAGAGAGCAGTAGCTATGAAGGAGGTTTGCAGTAATGATAAAGTGCTCAAAATAAACGCAAACCAGAGATTTAGAGTGGTTCGGTCAGTCTTGACCTACTCCACTTTTGGCTTCCTCCACCGACGAGGTCACCGACGTCAACTAGAGGCCTTCCTTAAATAGGCGAAGGCCAATTGCCCTTTTATAGTTTCACTCCTTTTGACAGGCTCAAGAGACAACCTTTACAGGACCTTTCTCTCCTCTCTTTACAACTCAAAACTTGAAGAACAGAAAGAGGAGACTTAAAGGCTTTACAACACTTTTGAGCTCTTAGAATCACAGAAAAGATCAAAATTTCGGTGTAGGTCTGTCTCTTTTCAGTGCTGAATGGGTAGGGTATTTATAGGCCCCAACCCAATTCAAATTTGGAGCTCAAAACGATCAAATCCCGGAATTTCAGGATCAGGTGGTTGCACCTCCTGACTGGAGAGGTTGCACCGCTTGGCAGAGCTCGAAGACTGAGCCCAGGCGGTTGCATCTCTCTGTCAGGGGCGGTTGCACCGCCTGAGTCTGGCTCGGAGACTGAGCCCCAGGCGGTGCCACCTCTTGACTGAGGTGGTTGCACCTCTCTGCCAGAGCTCGAAGACCGAGCTCAGGCGGTGCCACCTCTCTGTCAGGGAGGTTGCACCGCCCAGTCTAGCTCGAAGACTGAGCTTAGGTAGTGCCACCTCTTTGTCTGGGAGGTTGCACCACCCAATCTAGCTCGAAGACTGAGCTCAGGCGGTGCCACCTCCTGGTTGGGGCGGTTGCACCGCCCAGTCTCGCTGGAAGACTTAGCCCAGGCGGTGCCACCTCCTGGCCTAGGCGGTTGCACCTCCTGGTGCAATCAGGGTTCGAATGGTTAGCTCCATTTGGCCCAATTTCGGTTTTTCAGGGGCCCAATTGCCCCAAGATTAAGCTAATGGGATCACCTCCCATTTTCTAACTTAATCAACGTGCTAACTACGATTAAATCTAAGACAATTTCTATAACTTTGCTTCGGTGCGTCAATTGCTTCTTCCGGCGAGTTTCCGACGAACTTTCGTCGATCATCCGATGAACCCTCGGTGATGCTCCTACGGACTTCCGGCAAACTCCTGGACTTTGCGACGATCCAATTGGCGAGTTTCGACGAGCTTTGCTTGGCAAGCTTCTGGACTTCTCGGATCTGTTCTCGCAGAACCTTCGACGATCGTCCGAACTTCCGTCGAACTCTCGAACTCCCAACGTGATCATGAACTTGACTCCGGCGCAACTTCTGCTGCTTGTCTAACTTTCATCGTAGTTAATCCTGCACACTTATCTCAACACATAGATTAGACAACAAATGACAATTGACTTCATCATCAAAATCCGAGATTCAACAATCTCCCCCTTTTTGATGATGATAATCAATTGATAATGGAGTTATCCTTAACTCCCCCTGTCTATATGCCATAGTTGAGATAAGTCAACCTTGAATTCAAGACCTAAGAATTCAAGTGACGTATTGATAAGTTAGATCAGTTAAACTTATCAATACTCCCATCATGATACTCATCATGATGTATCTCTTCAAAGATGATGTCAAGGCTTGACATACATCATCAAGTTTGTATGATTGTGTTTGTAACTATTCATCATGTAGTTTGAATATTATTATATATAGCTGTGAAGCACTAATACATGATGCACACATTTGAAATATTCTAGCAAGTTTTGCATTTTCTTCATATGATAAGATATCAACTCAGGGCATAATGCAAACTTTAGCACATGTTCATATATCTCTTGGTGATGCAAGGATGGCATAATCATAGCAGTGTTTATAGCATCATTCATAGACAAAGTATGACACAGACATAATAATCATGGCAGTGTTTATCAATTCATATATTTCTCCCCCTTTGTCATCAACAAAAAGCATAGTAATTATGATACCAGGAAAAAAAAAAAAAATATTGCTTTGAATACTTCTTCCCCTTTTTGTTATAATCCATTGTATACGTAAAGATTTTGCAGGATGGAATACATACACATGAATCACTTCATCAAATCTATTTCAGAAACTTATTTTTCATGAAAGTGTACGAGAAAGTCTGTTTCATAGCATTCAAATAATGAGATGTATTCGGACAAGATATTATCATGAAGACAAAACATTTCAACATATGTTGATCATTCAATAAAGTCCAAAAAAAAAAAAATAATAATTTTAACAAGTTTATCTATTCGGACACATTAACATTCCTAGTTCTCTTCGAATGAAATCAAAGCATAAGGTTTTCAAAACTTTTAGTTTCAAAGCACAACATTCTTAATTTGGACACATCACATACCAAACAGTAATGATAAAAATCCGAGATAACTTTTACCACAAGGCACAAGATATATGTTTACCACGATAGATGTTTACAGCCAGCACATCAGAAGTGAGTAACATAAGAAGTTTACAACAACAACAGATGTTCAACAAGTTCATTGATGAGGTGGAAAATCAAAGTGCCTAAACAAGGAGTCAAATTGACTATGAATTTGCTGCAGCTCAGATAGGATTTGATCTTGTCATTGTTCAATCCGTTCTTGTCTTTGTTCGAATCGATCCATCCAAATCCCAATTTCTTCGATGGATGTATAAGTTTGCTCAACTGGATGTGTTTCCTCAAGGGGAAGGATCGGAGGAGATTGGGTACCCCTAAATACTGGTTCTGGTTCAGGTTGAGGGTGATCAGTTCTTCTAGGGATTCTAACCCAGTTACCGTTTCTATAGTAACATCTTAGTCGGTGAAGTAGATTTTTGTTTATTATGCTGAATCTATCTACTTTCATTACTTCTTCTTTTGGTGGTATTAGAATGTCGTAAGCTTTCATTATTCTAGTGATTATACCACCATATGGGAGCATCATATCTTTCTTAGATAAATCTAACATGTTTTGTTGGATAAGATAACCAAGACAGATGTCATGTCCCTTCATGATTAAGTACATAGTTCCTAATTCTAATTGACTTACTTCATCACGATGGTATTGTTTAGGAAGAATTATACTAGTCATGATATGATGAAGTATCTTAGTGTTCAAAGGCAGTAGATGTTCACAACTTTTAGGAACCAATGCTATGTTAGGATTGGCAAAGATTGTTCCTAAGGCTTCAACATAGGATGTTCCAATACTTTCATCATCCCATGATCCTCTAAAGTAAAGTCCTATGCTTTTTATGGGAATGCCTATCATATCACAAATGAATCTATCAGTGATTGAGATGTGTTGTCCTAAAAGATAGGTGGACATCCTTTCTTCATCATCTACTTGTATGTTATTGTAAAACAATCTAACTAGCCTAGGATAGATGGGTTCGTTAATATGCAAGATTGGAAGTAGATCTAGGTTTGCAAACCATTGGATAGTCTCTAAATCTCTTAGTTCATTCAGATCTATGTATTTTCCCTTATTGACACTTCTAAGTTCAAAAGAGGGAAAATTTTCAGCATGGTTTTTTGAATAAAAAAGGGTGAAATCAAACTCTTCTACTAATCTCCTCTTTCCCTTGTCCCTTGAGGATCTTCTAGATCCCATAACTACTGTTGTTTAGAGGGATGATGATGAGCAAGAGTAAATGAAGAACAAAACAGAATTTAAGGGCTTCTTAGAGAGTACCTTTGTGAAATCTTCAAGAGAAGGAAGGATTCTTGATGTTTTGCTCCGAAATGGGAGGTATTTGGAAAGCTTAGAGGAGTGAAATGAGGATGGAGGAGACTTGGAGGAGTAGAGGAGGGAATGGGAGTGAGTTAGGGTCGGTTTCACCGCTGGCCCTAGCGTGGGTTAAAAAGGTAGAGTTGCGGGCTGTTGCACCTCTGGCTGGAGCGGTGCAGCCGCTGGCAACCCGTGATAGCTGGAGGTGCCACCGCCAACTGGAGAGGTGCCACCGCCTGCAGCTAGTGAGCACCTAACGTGATTTGATCAGGGAGCCTTTGCTTTGGGGAGAATTTTTCATTCAGAGCAATTAACATTTATTACGTGATTTCGTATGAGTTTTTATTTTAAGGAAGAAGCTCTTGTACGATCAAGATAGATCTTTTAACATGCGTACTCCTCATGTCGTACACATGTTGATAGTTTGTTCACGTTGGTATCCCTTTTTAGTTCAAAACATATTTAGTTTCTTCATGATACAAGAATTGATTCGAAGATGATAAAATTGACGGGTTCGAAGATCAAGGGGATATGTATTGTTGAATCTGGGAATCATATGTTTCTAATTCAGAAAAGTCAAATAAGGTTGTATCCAAATCGCATTTGTGATTTCATAACTTCCACTTGTTATTTAGGCGTTGCGAGTTCTTTTTTGACTTCTTGGGTTATGACTATCGAGAATCAAGGAGCAGAATATTATTTCTTGCTCCAGCTTAAAATTTTAATGTTTTTATAGGAAGGGATGATTTTTTGGTACCCATTTGCTTTTGGGTGCCTCATAAATAGATCTATATTTTCTATCATATTGCATAGAATTTGTCATGGTTCCTTTAGGAACCCAAATCAATTTGTTTGGACTAACTTTCTTGAATGGACAATAATGCGTTCTGTGTCCAAATTTGCAACAGAAGTTACATTTGTCTTAATGTCGAACATGTAAGATGGAGCCTTTTATGAAGGTGGTTGGATTTTGGTGAGGATTTCTCACGAATCCAATTCCACTTCTTTTGGGAACGTGACCCTTGTTTGTAAGGATCATGTTCAATGACTTGCTACCAACCTCAAATTTCTTCAAGGTGTCCTTAAGTAGCATGTTTTCCTTTTGAAAGTTTTCTAGATCATGGCATTTTATGCATGAGTTTAAATTATCATGATGTTTAGCATTTAACTTATCGAAATTACAAATAAGACTATCATGCTCCTTTTTTAGCAATTTGTATTTACTACTGATAGTCTTACACTCATCAAACAATTCATGGAAGGCATTTAATAATTCATCGAATGATAAATCTGCATCTATTGAATTTTGTTATCTCATCTTCGATGGCCATTAAGGCATAATGAGCAACTTGCTCGGTGTTGGACTCCTCTTCTTCGGATGCGCTCGAGTCATCCCATGTTGCTTGAAGCGCCTTCTTCTTTGATGTTCTCCTTTTGACTTGGGGACAATCACTCTTGTAGTGTCCCGGCTTTTTGCATTCATAGCAGATTACTTGGTCCTTCTTGGGTTCAAGTTTATTTTTTGCATCATTTTTAAACTTGTTTCTTTTAAAGAACTTTTTAAACTTTCTTGTTAGAAGTGCCAAGTCATCATCACAGTCCTCATCACTTGAGTTTTCTCTCAAGTGGCATTCAGAAGTTTTGAGTGCCATATCCTTCCTATTCTTTGGAAGGATGTCTTCTTGCTCTTCATGAGTTTTACAAGTCATTTCGTAGGTCATTAATGACCCGATTAGTTCTTCAAGAGGAAAATTGCGCAGATCTTTTGCCTCTTGAATAGTAGTTACTTTTGGATCCCAACTCTTAGGAAGGGATCTTAGTATCTTATTAACAAGCTCAAAATCCGAAAAGCTTTTTCCGAGTCCTTTTAGACCGTTGACGACATCCGTGAAACGGGTAAACATGTCGCCAATGGTTTCACTCGGTTTCATCCGGAAAAGTTCGAAAGAATGTAACAACAAATTGATTTTTGACTCTTTTACTCTACTTGTGCCTTCATGGGTCACTTCGAGTGTGTGCCAAATATCAAATGCAGTTTCACAAATTGAAACACGATTAAACTCGTTTTTATCAAGTGCGCAAAATAAGGCATTCATAGCTTTTGCATTAAGAGCGAAAGCCTTCTTCTCCAATTCATTCCAATCGATCATTGGAAGAGAAGACTTTGAAAATCCATTTTCGACAAGGTTCCACAGTTCAAAATCCATAGAAATAAGAAAGATCCTCATTCGGGTCTTCCAGTAGGTGTAGTCCGTCCCACTGAACATGGGTGGACGTGTAATAGAATGCCCCTCTTGGTTTCCGACGTATGCCATCTCTCTTGGGTTTTAATCCGTTAGAGAGTTAACCTTGCTCTGATACCAATTGTTAGGATCGAGAGCACTAAGAGGGGGGGGGGGTGAATTAGTGCAGCGGAAATCTTTTAGTGATTAAAAAACGAAAGCTGCGTTCGTTCGATAAACACGATTTCGATGTAAAAGCCGATTCTACTATTACTTAAGATTGAGCGCAGTTTACGTCAAAACACAGTTTATGTCTAAATGCAATTTGCGTCTAAATGCAGTTTGCGTCTAAACGCAGTTTTACGTCTAAACGCAGTTTTACGTCTAAACGTAGTTTTACGTCTAAACATAGTTTTACGTCTAAACGCAGTTTGCGTCTAAATGCAATTTTACGTCTAAACGTAGTTTTACGTTTAAAAGTAGTTCACGTCTAAAACACAGTTTTACGTCTAAACATAGTTTGCGCAGTTTACGTCAAAAACATAGTTTTACGTCTAAACACAGTTTGCGCAGTTTACGTCTAAACGCAGTTTTACGTCTAGACGCAGTTTGCGTCCAAACGTAGTTTTACGAAAAGATCTGAACTTAGAAACTCGTTCGTAAAAGCACAGAAGACAGTTTGCAGTTATAAATGGAATCAAAACGTAAACGTAAACTGCAATGTAAAGATCGTACGAAAACACCGATTTACGTCTGAATGCAGATTCGGAAAGATCAGAGCTTAGAAACTTGTTCGTGAAAGCGCAGAGAGCAGTAGCTATGAAGGAGGTTTGCAGTAATGATAAAGTGCTCAAAATAAACGCAAACCAGAGATTTAGAGTGGTTCGGTCAGTCTTGACCTACTCCACTTTTGGCTTCCTCCACCGACGAGGTCACCGACGTCAACTAGAGGCCTTCCTTCAATAGGCGAAGGCCAACTGCCCTTTTACAGTTTCACTCCTTTTGACAGGCTCAGGAGACAACCTTTACAGGACCTTTCTCTCCTCTCTTTACAACTCAAAACTTAAAGAACAGAAAGAGGAGACTTAAAGGCTCTACAACACTTTTGAGCTCTTAGAATCACAGAAAAGATCAAAATTTCGGTGTAGGTCTGTTTCTTTTCAGTGCTGAATGGGTAGGGTATTTATAGGCCCCAACCCAATTCAAATTTGGAGCTCAAAACGATCAAATCCTGGAATTCCGGGATCAGGCGGTTGCACCTCCTGACTAGAGAGGTTGCACCGCTTGGCAGAGCTCGCAGACTGAGCCCAAGCGGTTGCACCTCTCTGTCAGGGGCGGTTGCACCGCCTGAGTCTGGCTCGGAGACTGAGCCCCAAGCGGTGCCACCTCTTGATTGAGGCAATTGCACCTCTCTGCTAGAGCTCGAAGACCGAGCTCTGGCGGTGCCACCTCTCTGTTAGGGAGGTTGCACTGCCCAGTCTAGCTCGAAGACTGAGCTCAGGCGGTGCCACCTCTCTGTCAGGGAGGTTGCACCGCCCAGTCTAGCTCGAAGACTGAGCTCAGGCGGTGCCACCTCCTAGTTGGGGCGGTTGCACCGCCTAGTCTCGCTGGAAGACTTAGCCCAAGCGGTGCCACCTCCTGGCCTAGGCGGTTGCACCTCCTAGTGCAATCAGGGTCCGAATGGTTAGCTCCATTCGGCCCAATTTTGGTTTTTCAAGGGCCCAATTGCCCCAAGATTAAGCTAATGGGATCACCTCTCATTTTCTAACTTAATCAATGTGCTAACTACGATTAAATCTAAGACAATTTCTGCAGCTTTGCTTCGGTGCGTCAATCGCTTCTTCCGACGAGTTTCCGGCGAACTTCCGTCGATCATCCGATGAACCCTCGGTGATGCTCCTGCGGACTTCCGGCAAACTCCTGGACTTTGCGACGATCCACTTGGCGAGTTCCGACGAGCTTCGCTTGGCAAGCTTCTGGACTTCTCGGATCTGTTCTCGCAGAACCTCCGACGACCGTCCGAACTTCCGTCGAACTCTCGAACTCCCAACGTGATCATGAACTTGACTCCGGCGCAACTTCTGCTGCTTGTCTAACTTTCATTGTAGTTAATCCTATACACTTATCTCAACACATAGATTAGACAACAAATGACAATTGACTTCATCATCAAAATCCGAGATTCAACATGGTATACTTGGTCGAGTCCCTCGAGGGTATATCATCAAATCAGACTCATCTTGTAACGAAGGTGTTGACTTAATCGAGCATCATGGTTGGTCGAGTCCCTCGAGGCCATGGTGATTCGGAGGTCGAACAGAACAGGAATCACAAGGAGTTGTGATCGATAAGAGTTGCCTACCTTTTAGGCTTAGTGTGATTGGTCGAGTCCCTCGAGGTTACACTAAGACGCTGATTGGATCCTGATCCCCACTAGAAGTCTGCTGGAGACTTTCGTTTCACGTGCTGAGGGTGTCGCGTGACTCGTTAGTAAAATAGTGGGAGCATATTAAGATAGAAGTCCATATCTTAATAGTTTATTTCTTGCAAAATCTGCATGTTATTCATTTCTGCTACATCTTTATTTTCAGAAAATGTCGCTTTCATATCCCTTACGTAGCATACTTGATGTCAACCACCTCACTGGTCCAAATTATATGGATTGGCTCCATAACTTGAGAATTGTTCTCACAGCGGAGAAAATCATGTACGTCCTTGATACAGTGATGCCTGCGCCCGAAGAAGGGGCAAACGAGGATGAGATCGCTCACTACGTGAAGTACATTGATGACTCCACTCTTGCTCAGTGCTATATGTTGGGCTCTATGACTCCTGAGTTACAGAGACAATATGAAAAATCGATGCCAGATCCATTCTCCTACATGTCCGCAAATTGTTTGAGGAACAGGGAAGGACTCAACGATATGAGATATCTAAGAGCCTCTTCCACGCTAGGATGACTGAGGGGATACCGGTTCAGAACCATGTCCTAAAGATGATTGAGTGGATAGAGAAACTCACAGGTCTAGGAATGGTCCTAGAGGATAACTTGTGTGTGGACATTGTGCTTCAGTCCCTACCAGATTCATTTTCACAGTTCATAATGAATTTTAATATAAACAAGCTTGAAGTGACTCTCCCAGAGCTTCTCAATATGTTGAGGGAGGCAGAGAGTACTATCAAGAAAGAGAAGCCAGTTCTCTACACTGGTGAGACCAAAAAGAAAAGGAAAGCAGAAAGGTCCCTTAAGAAGGGAAAGGGCATGGGCAAACCAGGTAAAGCAAAGGTTGCTAAAAAAGACCCAGCAAAGGACAAAGGCCAATGCTTCCACTATGGTAAAGATGGGCACTGGAAGAGAAACTGCAAAGAGTACATTGAAGAAAGGGCGAAACAAAAGCTTGATGAAGCTTCAGGTACATTCATGATCAGTCTCCATTTGTCAGACTCTTATGATAACATATGGGTATTGGATACCGGTAGTGCTTATCATATATGCAATTCGTTGCAGGTTCTGGCAAGGCCTAGGAGACTAGAGAGAGGCGAGATGGACCTCAAGATGGGTAATGGAGCAAAAGTTGCTGTAGTAGCTGTTGGTGAGGTCGCCCTACATCTGCCTAGTGGAGCTATTATTGCATTAGATGCATGTTATTTTGTTCTATCTATTATCAAAAACATTATCTCCATTTCATGTTTAACAATTAGTGGATATAAATTTGTTTTTGAGAACAATGATTGTTCGATATTATTAGATGATAAGATCATCACGAAAGGAACATTGCATAATGGTTTATTTATGTTAGACACCACTCCACATATCATGAATGTAAATGTGTCCAAAAGAAAACGAGATGAGTTGAACAGTGCATACCTATGGCATTGTAGGCTAGGTCACATCTATGAAAGAAGGATTCAAAAGTTGCTAAATGATGGATATCTAGATCCATTTGACTATGTGTCATATGCAACTTATGACCCCTGCATTCGTGGAAAACTGACCAACTCTCCATTTAATAGAACTGGAGAGAGAGCCACTTAGTTGTTGGAACTCATACATAGTGATGTATGTGGACCCATGTCAACTCATGCCATTGGAGGTTACTCCTACTTCATTACATTTACTGATGATTTCTCAAGGTATGGATATGTGTACTTAATGAAGTACAAGTCTGAGGCCTTTGAGAAATTTAGAGAGTATAAGAATGAGGTGGAGAACCAGACCGGAAAGAGTATCAAAACTCTTCGATCAGATAGAGGAGGTGAGTACTTAAGTACAAAGTTCACTCAGTTCCTCAAGGACCATGGGATATTATCCCAATGGACACCTCCTTATACACCTCAGCTCAATGGTGTCTTTGAAAGGAGAAATCATACATTATTAGATATGGTACGGTCCATGATGAGTTTCGCTGACCTACCCATCTCATTCTGGGGATATGCCCTAGAAACCGTAGCTTACCTTCTGAACAGAGTTCCAACTAAGTCGGTAGTGCCTACACCATATGAGATATGGAAAGGGAAGAAGCCTGATCTTAAGGTTGTTAAGATTTGGGGCTGCCCTGCCCATGTTAAAAGACACAACCCCGATAAGTTAGAATCAAGGACAAAGCGATGCAAATTTGTGGGATACCCCAAGGAAACTTGTGGGTATTATTTCTATCATCTCGAGGACCAAAAGGTCTTTGTAGCTAAGAGAGCAGTGTTCCTTGAGAAGGAACACATTCTTGGCAGAGACAGTGGGAGAATGATAGAATTGAGCGAGGTTGGAGAACCAAGCTCAAGCACCACTCTACAGCCCGAGTCTGTTTAGGTACCTAATACACAAGTTTCAACTTTACGCAGGTCTGATAGAGTATCCCATCCTCCTGAGAGATATGTGGGACATATTAGAGGAGAGGATGTAGAGGATATTGATCCTCAGACCTATGAGGAGGCTATTATGAGTATAGACTCCAGGAAGTAGCAAGAAGCCATGAATTCTGAGATGGATTCTATGTACTCCAATAAGGTTTGGAACCTAGTTGATGCGCCCGAAGGTATTGTACCCATCGATTGCAAGTGGATCTTTAAGAAAACGATCGGAGTAGATGGAAAGGTAGAGACCTATAAAGCAAGGCTAGTGGCTAAGGGGTATCGTCAAAGGCAAGGTGTTGACTATGACGAAACCTTCTCACCCATAGCAATACTAAAATCCATCAGAATTCTATTGGCTATTGCAGCACACTATGATTATGAGATCTGGCAAATGGATGTGAAAACCGCATTCTTCAATGGATACCTCGAGGAGGAGGTGTATATGATGCAACCTGAGGGATTCATGTCCAAGAACTGCCCAGATAATGTATGTAGGTTGCTTAGATCCATTTATGGATTAAAGCAAGCTTCCCGAAGTTGGAACATAAGATTTGATGAGGCAATCAGATCTTATGACTTCGTTAAGAACAAAGATAAGTCTTGTGTATACAGAAAGGTAAGTGGGAGCGCTATCACCTTTTTGGTATTATATGTGGATGACATCCTGATCATTGGGAATGACGTAGGAATGCTATCCATAGTAAAGGCTTGGTTATCCAGACGCTTCTCCATGAAGGACTTAGGGGAAGCATCCTATATTTTGGGGATTAGAATCTATAGAGATAGATCCAAACGGATGCTTGGCTTGTCCCAGTCCAGGTACATAGAAACCATTGTCAAAAGGTTTGGCATGAAAAATTCCAAGAGAGGTCTCATACCGATGAGACATGGGATATCGCTTTCTACGAGTATGTCCCCAAAGACTTCAGAAGAAAGGGCGAACATGGATATGATACCTTATGTCTCAGCAATAGGGTCTATCATGTATGTCATGCTATGTACTAGGCCTGATATAGCGCATGCTTTGAGTGTCACGAGCAGGTATCAGGCGGATCCAGGTTTGGAGCACTGGAAAGCAGTAAAGTGTATCCTTAAGTACTTTAGAAGGACTAAGGATCTTTTACTAGTATATGGAGGTAGTAGCCTTAAGGTTGAAGGCTACACTGACTCAAGTTTTCAGTCTGATGTCGATGATAGCAAGTCAAATTCAGGGTATGTGTACACCCTGAATGGAGGAGTAGTGTGCTAGAAGAGTTCCAAGCAAGATACTACTGCTGACTCGACCACAGAGGTGGAGTACATTGCTGCATCAGATGCAGCAAAGGAGGGAGTCTGGTTGAAGAAATTTATCACAGATTTGGGAATCGTGCCGAGTAGCGAGGAGCCGATCTCCCTTTATTGCGACAACAATGGGGCGATTGCTCAAGCAAAGGTACCTAGGTCTCATCAGAAATCTAAGCATGTTCTGAGGAGGTTTTACCTTATCAGAGAGATCGTAACCCGAGGAGATGTAGTAGTGGAAAGAGTTCCATCCGAAGATAACATTGCAGATCCATTGACAAAACCGTTGTCTCAGATTTGTTTTGAGCGTCATAGGGGTCTGATGGGGATCAGACACATAGGTGATTGGCTTTAGGTCAAGTGGGAGATTGCTAGTCATAGGTGCCCAGCAAGCCAATCACATGAGTGATGACATGTGTGACTTGATACAAAATCTTTTTCCTTATTATATTTTGGCGTATATCACTTTATAACCATTGCATAAATGCATACATATATTATGATGTCCTTGGATTTGTGTAATGGGAATCGGATCGTGATGAGATCACGATAGTGAGATCGATTCACCTTTAAACACATATCCTAAATAATCCCGGTCATAGGTTACTCGAGTGGGATATCGTGATAACCGGACAGATTGGTGTTCTATATACCCGTCCATATGATGGATGCAGCTGGTCTCATAGCTACTTGTGTAGGGACACTAGGGATATAGTACAGGTGCTCATTGAAGAATGAGTTCACTGATTGATCCGCTTACGAAATGCTGGATGGTTGATGATGCCTAATTGTCAAACAGTGATTCCGTAGTCTTAGTGGTGTATCTAGTCCTTAGACTTGAGACACCAAGGATGTCCTGTATGAGTGCTCCACTCTTTGATACCAGACTTATAGGTTTAGCTGTCCCAGATCTAGTATAGCTGGTCATTGGGAGTGGTAGTCGACCTTACGAGGGCTATTGAGTGTCGATAGAGGATCATCCACCCTCGGCGACATAAGAGGAATATCCCATGTGTTCTTGTTTAGACAAATCCCTGGCCAGGGTCATTCGGGTTGAGGGAGAAAGAGTTCTCCGGGAGAATCCGATTAGAGCGAGACTCGAGTAGAAACCATATGGGTCTGACAACACCATGCTCGATATACGGTCTCTGGGATATTAGATGAATGAGGGACTATAGGTACACGGTAACTGAGGACAGACAGGTCCAATGGATTGGATTCCCCTATATCGTCTGGGGACTACGGCGTAGTGTCCTAGTACATCCGTAGTCAATGAGTCGAGTGAATTATTACAGAGATAATAATTCACTAAGTTAGAAGGAGTTCTGATAGGTATGACTCACGGCCAGCTCGATATTGGGCCTAGAGGGTCACACACATATGGTAGGCATTACGATGAGTAGAGGTTCGGATATGAGATATCCGACGGAGCACTTATCTTATTGAATGCAGATCCAATACCCACTAGGGGAGAACCCATTAGGGTTTGACAGGGGACCTCTATAAATAGGAGGAATTCAGAGCCCCATAAGCTAAAGAGCTCTTGCTTGCCTTTCCTATTCTCCTCTCCCTCTCCACCTCAAAAGAGGCCTAGAGTTTTGAGGAGCGTCATCGCAACCCTGCTGTGTGGATCACCGCTAGAGAGGAGGACGCTTGACCTCCTTCACCCTCTCCTAAGGATCTGCAAGGAAACAGGGATATACGATCTCCCTAGGTAACACAATCTACTCTATACGCAGTTTCATTTTTCGCGGATTTTTACGTACCAATCTTCGCACGACGACGAACATCTCTTTGGAAATTGGGAATTTTGTTTTCTTGATCTTCCGCTGTGCATGTGATGTCACCCCCTAAGATTTCCCAACTCAATTATGCTCAATTTTGCCCAAAATATAATCATTCGAAAGATGTATCAATCTAGATTTAGATAAATCAATTTTTGTATGAATTAGAGATTCTAAGATTAAGTTATCAATAGTTTAGTAACCAAAGGTCAGAGAACATTATCTCTGTTTTGCAGAATTCATAGAGTTGATTTGAACAGGTAATTCAATAGGCATTTATACTCCAAATTATTCAAAGCAGATATGCACAGAAAGATCCATGAGTATAGTTTCTGATAAATCATATTTTGTATAGATGAGAGTTTTCAACAAAGTGTTATAAGCAACAGAGTACTAAAAGGTCAAAATTGTTAGGATCAAGAGTGGCACTAAGAGGGGGGGGGGGGGGGGGGGGTGAATTAGTGCAGCGGAAAACTTTTATGATTTCAAAAGTCTACGTTTCGATTAGAACCGATTTTGATGAAAATCATTTCGTAAGGAGTTTAACTTGAAAGCGTATATGAGTGTAGAGAAGGCAGTAAAAAGGTAATGTAGCTTGCAGTAATGAAACTTGCACAAATTGAAAAGCAAATCAGAATTTAGAGTGGTTCGGTCTTTGTGACCTACATCCATTTTTGGATTCCTCTTCCGTCGAGGTCACTAGCATCCACTAAAGGCCTTCCTTCAATAGATGAAGACCAACCACCTCTTACAGCACTTTCTCCTTTTCACAGGTTTAGGAGAGAACTCTTACAAATCTCACACCACTTTTGAATGATCTCAAAACTTAGAAAGGGAGGAGGAGAACTCTAGTACTTGTTTACAACACTTTTACATCCCAACAACTCAAGATTATCTCAATGCTTTTGTGCCCTTTCATGCAGAAAAGGGTGGGGTTTTTTATAGGCCTCAATGGTTTCAAAAATGAAGCCAAAAAGTGTCTAATCCCAGATTTTCGGGGTCCTAGCGGTACCATCGTATGACACCTGACACTAGGCAGTACCACTGCCTAACAGGGGCGGTACCACAACTAGCAGCAATAACTACCGGCGGTACCACCACCCAGTTTGGGCGGTACCACAACTAGCAGTAATAACTACCGACGGTACCACCACCCAGTTTGGGCGGTACCACCGCCTAGACCACATGGGTGCTGCTTTCCAAGCGGTGCCACCGCTGGCCAAGAATTCAGCATCTTGGTTGGGCCTTGACTCTGACGCAAACCAGTCCAACTCGAGCCTAGTTGGCCCTTAACAGAGTTGATGAGATTACCTCCCAAATTAACTCTAATTATCATTCTAACTATGATTAAGGCAAGCATGGTCCGGTACACGATTCTTCACTCGGCGATCTTCCGATGAACTCCCAACCAACTCTCAGCTAGTCTTCCGACGTGCTTCTAGCAATCTCCCAACGAGCTTTTGGCGAGTCTTCCAACGTGCTTCCAGTGATCTCACGATGAGCTCTCGGCGAGCTCCCGGTATATCGTTCGAGTCGTTGACTCTGGCCCATCATCTGCTTTATGCCTTATTGCTATCGTAGTTGATCCTACACACTTATCTCAACCCATGGATTAGATTAAATAATTTACCAATTGATTTCATTATCAAAATCCAAGATTTAACAATCTTCCACTTTTTTATGATGACAACTAATTGGTGATGGAGTTAATCTTAACTCCCCCTATCTATATGCCATAATTGAGAAAATATACTCTTGAATTCAACGCCTTTAAATTCAAGCATCAAATTGATAATACCACGTATTTGTCAATAAAAATGATGTCAAGACATGACATCCATTTTCGAGTCAAAATCATAGAAATTTTCAGCATCAAAGTAAGCATGATATTGACAGAAATTTCCAGCAGCTTGATATTGACAGAAATTTTCAGCATCAAGGTAAGCATGATATCGACATAAATTTTTAGCATCAAGGTAAGCATGATATCATACTCATCATTTGAAGAGATAACATGGAAATCAAGGCACATAATTGTAATCATCAAAGTAAGTAGCATTTTAAGTTTACAACACCAAGGTAAACAACATAGGATTATAATATCAAGGTAAGTAGAATAAAAGAAGAGGATTTCATCCATTTCTTCCCATTTGTCATTAGCAAAAGGTCACAATTAATTATTCATATGGTGGCCAGTCAAAATGTCTAAACAGGGTATTGAGTTATTGATGAATCTATTGCAGCTCAATTAAAATTGGATTTTGGCGTTGTTCAAGTCGATCTTGATATTGTTCAAATCAATCCATCCGAGTCCCTATGTCATCGATAGATGAGGGACGTGCTTGCTCTACTAGAGGTGATTCCTCAAAGGGACTAATTGGAGGAGATAAATTACCCCTAAAAATTAGTGTTTCAAGTTCTGGTTCTAGTTGGAGGGGATCAGTCCTTCTAGGCAGTCTAGTCCATATACCATTTCTAAATATACATCTCATCCATCGAAGTATATTTCTATTTATAATATTAAATCTATCTAGTTTTATAACTTCTTCGTCTGGTGGAATAGCAATATCATAGGCATGGAGTAATCTTATGATTAAGCCCTCATATGGAAGCATCATGTCCTTTTTTGATAGTTTAATCATGTTTTGTTGGATTAGGTAACCAAAACAATTGTTATGTCCCTTCATAATCCAATACATGGTACCTAGTTCCATTTGAATTACTTCATCATGATGATATTACTTAGGGAGAATTATACTTATCAAGATGTGATGAAGTATTTTGGTGCTTAAAGGTAGTAAATGTTCGTAGCTTTTTGGAAGAATCGTTAAGTTAGGATTACCAAAAATTGTTCCTAAGGCATCAACGTAAGTAGTCCCAACTGTTTCATCATCCCATTATCCCCGAAAATAACACCTTCTTTCTTTTACCAGAATTTCTATGATGTTGCAAATGGTTCTATCCATAATAGATATATGATGTCATAATAGATAGGTAGATACCCTTTCATCTTCATCTACATGTAAATTATTGTAAAATAGCCTAACAAGTCTAGAGTAGATAGGTTCACTCATTTGAAGGATTGGGAGAATGTCTAGATTAGCAAACCATTGAATAGGTTTCAAATCAATTAATTCATCTAAATCAACATATTTACCCTTATAAACATGTCTAGACTCTATTGATAAAAATTTTACGGTATTTTGATTAGAATCGAAAAGTAGGGAGTCATAATTTTCATCTAATCTCCTTTTCCCTTTATCCCTAGAGGATCTTCTAGAAGCCATGAGACTAAACACATAAATAATACCAAGAACTACGCATAAGAGACAAGATCTATTAATAAATTGAGAGAAGAGGTTTGAGAATTACCCTTGCAATAATCTTCTTGAAAGGTTAAGATTAATCCTTGAATTTGAAGAAGAGGAGGGTTTCCTTGAGTTTCTAGAGGAGAATCAAGGAGAATGAGGGGTGGAGAGGTGTTTAGAGGTGTTTGGAGGAATGTAGGAGGGCTTGGGGTCGGTTCTACCACCGGCCCTAAGTGCCTTTTTATAGGGCAAAGGTTGCGGGCGGTGGCACCGCTAGCTAGGTTGTGCTACCGCCTGCCACTCACGATAGCTGAGAGGTGCTACCACCAGCTGGGCGGTGCCACAACCTATAGGCAATTAGCACTGCTCACATTGGTGTGTGGTGCTATCACAAGTGATTTCGATTTTGTAAGATGTTTATTGGTGCGAAGCACATAATCTTATTTACTTCATTATGTAAAATTCGCATCATAAGAGGAGAAGATTCGTATTGAAGATTGTACGTTCATGATTCATCATATAAAATGCATACCATACTCAAACATTTTATAGAACTCAAAAATGCATACTGTAATTTCATGATTCACCATATAAAATTTGTACGCAAGCATCGTAACAACTCATATGGAAGAATGCATATGGCTCATTGCGTATACTATAAGATCATGATTCAGGTGAGTGATCAAGAAAGTCTGAAAATGAAAATTTAACAAATTCATGAATTCGGACAATTTAACATCCCTATTCCCTTCTAATAAAATCAAATTATTCTTCATTTAAGGGTTTTGTAAAGATATCGACTAATTGATGTTTCGTATCAATAAACTCTAATATTACATCATGATTATTATCAATATATCGTATAAAGTGATGCATAATATCAATGTGTTTAGTTCTAGAGTGTTGAATATGATTTTTAGCTAAGCATATTGCACTAGTGTTATTACACTTTATAGGTATGTTTTTTAGGATAATTCTATAATCATTTAAAGTGTTTTTTATCTATATAACTTGAGCACAGCATGCACCTGCAGCTATGTACTCAGCTTCAATTGTAGATAATGCAATTGAGTTTTGTTTCTTAGAAGACCAAGAAACGAGTGCGTGTCCTAAAAATTGACACGTTCCGGATGTACTTTTTCTATCTAAACTACATCTAGCAAAATCCGCATCAGCATAACCAAGCAATTCAAAGTTCTTAGATTTAGGATACCATAATCCTAGTTTAGGAGTTCCTTTTAGGTATCTAAATATCCTTTTTATGGCTTTTAAATGAGATTGCTTAGGGTTAGATTGAAATCTAGCACAAAGTCCTACATTAAACATGATGTCTGGTCTAGTTGCGGTGAGGTAAAGCAAACTACCTATCATACTCCTATAAGCTTTTTGATCAAAGCTTTCTCCACTTTCGTCAATGTCTAACTTAGTGGAGGTACCCATAGGATTGTTGATAGCTTTTGAACTATCCATATTAAATCTTTTTAGCAAGTTTAAAGCATATTTTATTTGATTAAGAAAAATATCATTACTAAGTTGTTTAATTTGTAAGCCTAAAAAGAAGATGAGTTCTCCCATTAGGCTCATTTCAAATTCTAGACTCCTACTTTTGGCAAATGATTCACATAAGAATTCATTTGTAGAATAAAAAATAATGTCTTCACCATATATTTGAACAATAAAAAAATTATTTTTAAAAATTTTAATAAACAATGTAGTATCAACCTTGCTTTTAGAGAAATTATTATAAATTAGAAATAAGCTAAGTCTCTCGTACCAAGCCCTTGGGGGGCTTGTTTCAATCAATAGAAAGCTTTAGTCAATTCAAACACATGATTAGGAAAGATACCATTCTCAAATTCGAGTAGTTAGTTCAAATAAACTTCTTCGGAGATAAAACCATTAAGAAAAGCACTTTTAATATCCATTTGAAATAACTTAAAATTATTACTACTAGCATAGGCAAGGAGCATCCTTATGACTTCTAATCATGACATAGGAGTGAAGGTTTCTTCATAATCGATCCTTCTTCTTGGTTGAAACAGTTGGCCACTAATCTAGCCTTATTTCGAACCACAATACCAAATTCATCTTGCTTATTTCTAAAGGCCCATTTAGTACCAATAACTGAATGGTCATTTGGTCTAGGAACAAACTTCCATACTTCATTTCTCTCAAATTGTTTCAATTCTTCTTGCCTTGTGATGACCCATGAATCATCTTTCATGGCTTTGTCAATGCATTTAGGTTCAATTTGGGAGAGAAAAGCAGTGTTGATACAAAAATTCTTAAGAGAAGAACGAGTTTGAACCCCTTTCGATGTGTCTCATATAATTAGCTCCTTAGGATAAGCATATATATACATTCCTTCGGCAAAGAAGGTTCGAAAGAAGATGCATCCAAGTTGCTAGATGGAGAAAGAGATTCATTTAAATTTAAAGTATCAAATTTAAAATCATCATCAAAATTATTTTTCTTAACTTCGAAAATTTCATTAAAAACAACATGAACAACATGAATAGATCCTTCTATAATTAAAGTTCTTTTATTGAAAATTTAAAAAACCTTTGAAATAAAAGAATAACCAAGAAAAATTTCCTCATCGGATTTTGCATCAAACTTTCCTAAGGTATCTTTTTCATTTAAAATAAAATATTTACACCAGAAAACTTTAAAGTATGAAATGTTGGGCTTTTTGTTGTTCCACAACTCCTAAGGAGTTTTGAAAAGTAATGGTCTTACTAGAACTCTATTCATAACATAGCATGTTGTATTTATGGCTTCGGCCTAAAAATATTTGGGTAAGTTATGTTTGTTTAACATGGTTCTAGCCATTGATTGTAAGTTTCTATTTTTTCTTTCTACTACTCCATTTTGTTGAGGATTTCTTGGAGTAGAGAAGTTGTGGTTGTATCCATTAGATTCACAAAATTCTTGGAAATCATAGTTTTGAAATTCACCACCGTGATCACTTTGAATTGACGAAATCATAAAACCCTTTTCATTTTGAACAAGTTTATAAAACTTAGAGAAATACCTCAAGCATTCACTTTTGTGTATCAAAAAATAAGTCCATGTGTATCTACTATAATCATCTACGATGACAAATGCGTATTTGTTACCTCCTAGGCTTGATGTAGAAATTGGTCCGAACAAGTCCAAATGGATCAATTGCAAAGGTCTAGAGGTGCTTATTTGGTTCTTAGGTTTGAAGCTACATTTTATTTATGTTCCTAGTTGACATGCATCACACACATTATCTTTAATGAACTTGATATGAGGAATTCCTCTTACAAGTTCCTTAGATGAAATTTGAGAGATTAGTTTCATACTAGCATGACTTAATCTCCTATGCCAAAGCCAAGCATCATTATTTAAAACCGAAAAATACATTTCATTACAAAGATCACTAATGTCGATAGTGTATACATTATTTTATTTTAGAGCAATCATAGATGTGTTTTTGTATGGTTTTTCTATAATATAAGCATTAGATTCAAATTTAACAATATATCCTTTATCACACAATTGAATAATGCTCAAAAGGTTATGCTTTAAGCCATCAACTAACAATACATCTTTAATAAAAAAGTTGGATATGTTATCTATAGTTCCTTTGCCAATGATTTTACCCTTGTTGTTGTCTCCGAAGGTGACATATCCTTCGTCTAAGCTAGTGAGCTTAGAGAATTGAGATGAATCTCCGGTCATATGCCTTGAGCATCTAGTATCAAGGTACTATCTCTTGCTCCTAGCTTGTGATGGTATACGTTTCTACAAAAGATGATGATTTTTAGGTACCCATTTGACCTTGGGTGCCTCAAAAATCGATCGGCTTAACTTATCATTTTGCATGAAATTCTTTACCATTCTTTTAGGAACCCAAATTAATTTGTGTGGACTACACTTCTTAAATGGACAATGATAAGCTATATGTCCAAGTTTACAACAAAAGTTATATTTGTTTTTGGGTGAAATATGTAAGATAGGGCCTTTAACAAAGGTGGTTGGATTTTATTGAGAGCTACTCACAAATCCGATTCCACTTCTTTTATGAACATGACTCTTATTGGCAAGGATCATGCTCAAGGACTTGCTATCAACCTTAAATTTTTCTAAGGTTTCTTTGAGTAGCAAGTTTTCCTTTCTAAGTGTTTTTACTTCATGGCATTTCGTACATGGAGCTAAACTATCATTATGCTCAACTTTTAATTTATTGTAATCACTAACACGAGAATCATGCTCCTTTTTTAACAATTTATATTTTTTACTAATTGATTTGCATTCATTGAATAAATCATGAAAAGCATTTAATAGTTTATCAAATGATAAATTTGCATCAATTTAACTTGTTACCTCATCTCCAATGGCCATTAGTGCATAGTGAGCAACTTGCTCGGTATTGGTTGGCTCATCTTCTTTGGATGCACTTGAGTCATCCCATGTTGCTTTGAGAGCCTTCTTCTTTGGTGTCCTCTTCTTAGCTTGGGGACGTTCGTTCTTGTAGTGTCCCGGCTTCTTGCATTCATAGTATATTACTTGATCTTTCTTCGATTTAAATTTATTTTTAGTGTCATTTTTAAATTTATTCCTTCTTATGAATTTTTTAAATTTTCTTGTTAAAAGTGTCAAGTCTTTATCAAGGTCCTCATCACTTTGAGTTTTCTTTCAAGTGGTCTTCTTGGGTTCTTAGTGTCATATCCTTCCTGGAAGGGTGTCCTCAAGCTCTTCATGAGCTTTACAAGTCATCTCATAGGTCATTAGTAACCCAATTAGTTCTTCGAGAGAAAAATTATTTAAATCTTTGACCTCTTGAATGGTCGTGACTTTAGGGTCCCAACTCTTTGGAAGGGATCTTAAATATTTCTTAACGAGTTCAAAATCCGAGAAACTTTTACCAAGTCCTTTTAGACCATTGATGACATCCGTAAATCGGGTGTATATGTCTCCAATGGTCTCACTCGATTTCATCTGAAATAACTTATAAGTGTGTACTAAATGATTAATTTTCGACTCCTTCACTCTACTAGTGCCTTCATGAGTCACTTCGAGTATGTGCCAAATATCAAAAGTTGTTTCATAAATCGACACTCAATTAAACTCATTTTTATCTAATGCACAAAACAAGGCATTCATAGCCTTGACATTTAAAGTAAAAGTCTTCTTCTCCAACTCATTCCAATCGTTCATTAGAAAAGAAGACTTTTGTAAACCATTTCGACAACGTTTCAAAGCTCAAAATCCATTGAAATTAGGAAGATCCTCATTCTAGTCTTCTAATATGTGTAATTTGTCCCATTGAACATAGGTAGACGTGTAATTGAATGACCCTCTTAGTTGTCGGCAAATGTCATCCCTCTTGGGTTTTAAACCAAACGAGAGTGAATGTTGCTCTAATACCAATTGTTAGGATCAAGAGTGGCACTAAGTGGGGGGGGTGAATTAGTTCAGTGGAAAACTTTCGAGATTTCAAAAGTCTACGTTTCGATTAGAACCGATTCCGACGAAAATCGTTTTGTAAGAAGTTTAACTTGAAAGTATATGTGAGTGTAGAGAAGGCAGTAAGAAGGTAATGTAGCTTGCAGTAATAAAACTTGCATAAATTAAAAAGCAAACTAGAATTTAGAGTGGTTCGACCTTTGTGACCTACATCTATTTTCGGATTCCTCCTCGGTCGAGGTCACCGGCATCCACAAAAGGCCTTCCTTTAATAGGCAAAGACCAACCACCTCTTATAGCACTTTCTCCTTTTCATGGGTTTAGGAGAGAACCCTTACAAGTCTCACACCTCTCTTGAATGATCTCAAAACTTAGAAAGGGAGGAGGAGAACTCTAGCACTTGTTTACAACACTTTTACACCCCAACAACTCAAGATTATCTCAATGTTTTCATGCCCTTTTATATAGAAACGGGTGAGGTTTTTTATAGGCCTTAATGGCTTCAAAAATATAGTCAAAAAGTATCTAATCCCATATTTTCGGGATCCTAGCGGTACCACCGCTTGACACCTGACACTGGGCGGTACTACCACTCAGTTTGGGCGGTACCACCGCTTGACAAGGGCAGTACCACCGTTGGCAGCAATAACTGCCGGTGGTACCACCGCCTAGTCTGGGCAGAACCACCGCCCAGATCACCTAGGGTGCTGCTTTCTAGACAGTGCCATCGCCGGCTAGGAATTCAGCATCTTGGTTGGGCCTTGACTCCAGCCCAAACCAGCCCAACTTGAGCCCAACTAACCCCTAACAAAGTTGATGGGATTACCTCCTAAATCAACTCTAATTATCATTCTAACTACGATTAAGGCAAGCATAGTCCGGTACGTCGATTCTTCACTCGACAATCTTCTAGTGAACTCCCGACCAACTCTCGGCTAGTCTTCTGGCTTGCTTCCGGCGATCTCCCGACGAGCTTTCGGCGAGTCTTCCAATGTGCCTTCGATGATCTCACGATGAACTCTCGGCGAGCTCCCGGTATATCGTCCGAGTCGTCGACTCCGGCCCATCATCTGCTTTATGCCTTACTGCTATCGTAGTTAATCCTACGCACTTATCTCAATATATGGATTAGATTAAATAATTTATCAATTTATTTCATCATCAAAATATGAGATTTAACAAAAACCAACAGTATCTATCTTACAGATTTCATAGGGTTAATTGAAATAATAGTTTGGATAGGCAAATAGACTCCAAATTTACCATTCTAGGTGTTAAAAGAAATAAGTATGAGTCTATTTTCGGATAAATTTAGTTTTTCCTAAATCTAAGATCTGTGTAGAAAGTTATAGCTAGAACAATATAGAAAGGTCAAATCTTAGAAAAATTTCAGATTCATAGTTTTGTTCCCAAACTAAAGAAATATCTATGGTCAAAGCTAAAATCTTCCAAAATTTTCAGGATTAAGATAAAATCAGAGATTAGTTATGTAGTAAATGGTTAGAACACTTACCTTAAACAATTTGAGTCTCAAAGGTGTGAGATTGATGCAAAATCTCAAGCAAAGGCAAAGCTTTTTCTTCCTCTACTTCAATTCCTCTTCCTTCTCTTCTCAAACTTATGATACAGCTCTTAAGTTTTCATTTAATTTCTCCTTTAGTTACTTAGGTTTAGCTAATATAAGAATTTGCTAGGTGGCAAGCATGCATGAAAGAAGCCCATGTGTCATTCTTAGAACAAACATAGGTGGCACCCTTCTTAGGTTAGCTAGTGACGTATGTCCTTTTTTTTTTAGTTAAAACTTAATATAAATCTTTAACAAATCATATCTAATTTCTAATATTTATATTTAGGTCACTATATTATAAATAAGACCTTATAGAATTTTCAAAAATGAGGGGTGCTACACATTTGACCTTTGGTACCTCAAAAATCGATTTACTCAACTTATCGTTTTACATAGAGTTCTTTATGGTTCCTTTAGGAACCCAAATCTATTTATTTGGACTATATCTCTTAAGTGAACATTTATAGGCAACATGTCCAAGTTTGCAACAAAAGTTGCATTTGATGTGGGGTGATACATGCAAGGTAGGGCCTTTAACAAAGGTGGTCGGATTTTGGTGAGAGCTACTCATAAATCTGATTCCACCTTTTCTATGAACATAACCTTTATTGGCAAGGATCATATTCAAGGACTTGCTACCAACCTCAAACTTTTCTAAGGTTTTTTTGAGTAGCAAGTTTTCTTTTTCAAACGTTTCTAATTCATGGTATTTTGTGAAAGGAGCTAAACTATCATCATGCTTAATTTTTAGTCTATCAAAATCACTAACAAGAGAAGCATACTTATTTTTTAACACTTTATATTTTTTATTAACTAATTTACATTCATCAAATAAATCATGAAAAGCATTTAAAATCTCATCAAAAATAAATTTGCATCTAATGAACTACTTACCTCATCTCCAATAGCCATTAGTGTATAGTGAGCAACTTGCTCGGTGTTCATTGACTCCTCTTCTTTGGATGTACTTGAATCGTCTTAAGTTGCTTTAAGAGCCATCTTCTTCTTTGGTTGCTTTTTCTTTGCTTGAGGACATTCGCTTTTGAAATGTCCCGACTTCTTGCATTCGTAGCATATAACTTGTTATTTCTTGAATTCAAATTTATTTTTAGAGCCATTTTTAAATTTATTTTTTTTTATGAATTTTTTGAACTTTCTTGTCAAGAGTGTCAAGTCATCATTATAGTCCTCATCATTTGAATTTTCTTTCAAGTGGTCTTCTTGAATTCTTAGTGACATATCCTTCCTATTTTTTGGAAGGTTATTCTCAAGCTCTTCATGAGCATTACAAGTCATCTCATAGGTCATTAGTGACCCGATTAGTTCTTCGAGAGGAAAATTATTTAAGGCCTTAGCCTCTTGAATGGTCGTTACTTTAGGGTCCCAACTCTTTGGAGGAGATCTTAAGATTTTATTAATAAGTTCATAATTCGAGAAACTTTTACGAAGTCCTTTTAGACCATTGATGGCATTCATAATTTGGGTGTACATGTCTCCAATGGTCTCACTTGGTTTCATCTGAAATAACTCATAAGTATGGACTAAAAGATTAATTTTTGACTCCTTTACTCTACTAGTGCTTTCATGAGTAACTTCGAGTATGTGTCAAATATCAAAAGTCATTTAACAAATAGACACTTGATTGAACTCGTTTTTATCTAAAGCACAAAACAAGGCATTCATAACCTTAGCGTTTAAAGTGAAATTCTTCTTCTCTAACTCATTCCAATCATTCATTGGAAGAGAAGACTTTTAAAAACCATTTTCGACAATGTTCCATAGCTCAAAATCCATAGAAATCAAAAAAATCCTCAATCTAGTATTCCAATATGTGTAATTTGTTCCACTGAACATGGGCGGACGTGTAATTGAGTAACCCTATTGGTTACCGGCAAATGCCATCTCTCTTGGGTTTTAAACCAAACAAGAGTGACCGAGCTCTGATACTAATTGTTAGTGATAGCTGATAAGATTTTCCCAACTATATGAGAAAATCTCTCTATTCTGTTGAGGGAAATCCTCTATTCTGTTGAGGAAAATCCTCCCTCCTAATCTGTATAAATAGGAGAGGGACATGTTAATGCATTCAAGCCTCTTCCATAAAGCTTCTTCAATAAAGCTTCTTCAATAATTCTTCTTATTTTCTATTCTTTCTAGCATGGTATCAGAGCAGGTGAGATGAGCGAGGCTCCATGGCCATCGAAACAAGTCATTCACCATATTTTTTGCCTCTCTAACCCTTGCCCACTCCTTCCCTCTTCTCCTCCATTCGGCCTTCTTCTTCACCGGCGTTGCCTCTACTGCAACTTCCTCCTCTATTGTAGCTTCCACCTCTACTGTAGCTTTCTCCTCTGCTGCAGCTTCCTCCTCCTCTGTTGCACCTCTACTGCAGCTTCCTCCTCTGCTATAGCTACCTCCTCTACTACACCTCTACTACAGCTTTCTCCTCTACTGTAACATCACTGCAGCTTCCTCCTCTACTGCGGTTTCTTCCTCTGCTACAGCATTGCTATAGCTTTCTCCACTGCTACAGCTTTCTCCTCTGCTACAACCATCGTCATCGTCGTTGCAGCTGTCATCGTCATCATCATAGCCGCCGTTGTCATCGTTGTAGCCGTAACAATAGCAACAGTAGTAGCGATATTCTCTTGCCCTACTCACGAAGCCTCTCGCTCATAAAATGTTTGCTTTGCATCATTCCAAGATTGGTATCCTTGACAGGAGCACCATCTTGCGAGGGCAAGCTAGTAGATAATATTTTCCCAACTATACGATGAAATCTCTCTATTCTATTGAGGGAAATCCTCTATTATGTTGAGGGAAATCCTCCCTCCTAATCTATATAAATAGGAGAGGGACATTTAATGCATTCAAGCTTCTTCAATAAAGCTTCTTCAATAAAATTTCTTCAATAATTCTTCTTATCTTCTATTCTTTCCAACATGACTTATCAAGGCCAAGTTATCGATAATAATCCTTATATTATGTATATAATCAGCAATAGTACTTCCCTCTTGTTTTATCGTCATGAGAATGGATAGGAGACTAAGCATGCGAGTGCAGGAACGATTGGATAGGGTGGTTTGCAACTTGCACTAAGCTTCGGCAGTAGTGTCACATGAAGAAATGAGTGGGGTGAGGGATCCAGCGACTGAGGCTTAAATAGCTTGAACGATGAGACAATCCTAGCATAACCATAATTTATAGTTCGGATTTGATACTGGACTAGGTGCGCTTGGGATGTTGAGCATCACTAGTGGACAACGAAGAGAGCCATCAACATAGCCTAGAAGATCATAGCCAAATAGTAGATTAGAGAATTGAGTATGCCAAGATGCGTAGTTGTAACCTTTGAATAATTTGAAGGGGATAAGGATTGCTACATTTATGGAGATAAGGCCTGTATGTGGGAAAGTACTGTGGTTCCATGTAGGAACAGTAATGGGAGCATCATAGATAGATGATGAGGACATATAGAGGATATGTACCAATATGTGAGAGCAACTAGAAGTCTGCAGTGAGACAATGATCAGGGAGGAAGAGGTGTTGGTGGCAAATGGGTTGTGGTGGCAAATGGGTTGTGGGTTGTTGATCAATATTGACAATAATCAATATTGTGTAAAGCTGCAGATCTCTATGCAGTAGTGCTGCAGTCTCTGTGCAGAAGTTCTATAGTTGGGAACTTGGAAATGGTTCCGGATGCTGCTTGTTGAGGTGAAGAAGAAGTAGAGGACAACAGCTTGGGAGAAGAGTAGATCATTGCTGCTGCTACTATAGCAGCAAAGAGGGCTATTGCGGCTGCTAGGGCTACTGTGGTAAGGATGGCGGCAGCGGCACTTCTCGCTATAGTGAGATGCGGGAACGAGGAGGAGAGGTCGCTGGCCGAGGAGCAGTTGCAAGTTTACGTCAGCTTTGCTTCTACATGAAGAGGCAGAGGAAGGGCGGTAGTAAAGAATGCCATCGGCATAGGGAGGAGAAGAGGGCATAGCATGGTGGCACTTGTTCAACTTCGAAGGAGGCCGACGCAACGATCCTGGAGGACGTCCATGGAAAACGCTGCACTACTTTGAGATGGAGTCGCGGTCCACTAGGCAGTAGGAGAAGGAGCCAAGATTCGGTGGAGTCCAACGGGGAGATAGGTCTACTTCGAGATGTTTAGAAGTGGCCTTCATGACAAGAGCTCTGATACCATGATAGAAATGAAATAGAAAGAAGAAGATTGTATTGATTGAAACAATACACAATACTCCATATTTATACATGTTTAGAAGGGAGAATTTTTCTTAATAGATTTATGATATCTCATCATGTAGTTGGGGAGATTTTGGTTGTTATTGAGGTTGTTATCACGGGATATCTTGGTTGTTGTTGAGGTTATTATCTCAGGAGTTCTTGACTATTATCATGCCCCCACAAGACGGTGCTTTTGTCAAGAATGCCAATCTTGGACCGATGTGATAAAAACTATTTACGGGTGAGAGGCTTCATGAGGGAGTCCGCTAGTTGATCAGCGGTATGTACGTGAGAAACACATAGTTGATATTTGACAACTTGTTCTTGTACAAAGTGAAAGTCGATGGCGATGTGTTCCATGCGTGAGTGGAATACCGGATTGGCGTATAGATAAGTGGCTCCGCCATTGTCACAATATATTGTAGGAGAAGAGTTGATGTTGATGCCAAGTTCCTTGAGGAGATTCATGACCCAATTGAGTTCTACAGTAGCGATGGCAATGGCACGGTATTCAGCTTCAGTTATAGAACGTGCAATTGTCTTTTGCTTCTTAGAACTCCAACTGATTGGATTAAGTCTAAGGAAGAGAATATACCCTGATGTGGATGTTCTATCATCAAAATTCCCTGCCCAATTAGTATCAGCAAAGGCATGGAGATGAAGGGGGGAGTGTTTACGAAAAAAGAGGCAATGATTGATAGTCCAATGAAGATATCACAATATTCGTTTTGTTGGGAAAATTTTTGAGAGCGACATAACACGCACTGTGGAAGAATAAGAAAACAAAAATCCCTGATTCCCAAAGAAATGTTCGTCGTCGTGCGAAGATTGGTGCGCAAAATCCGGGAAACTGAAAAACTACGTATAGAGTAGATTGTGTTACCTAAGGAGATCGTATATCCCTGTTTCCTTACAGATATTTAGGAAAGGATGAAGGAGGTCAAGCGTCCTCCTCTCTAGCGGTGATCTACACAGCAGAGCTGCGACGACGCTCCTCAAAACTCCAAGCCTACTCTGAGGTAGAGAGGGGAAGGAGAATAGGAGAGGCAAGCAAAGGCTCTAGCCTATGAGGCTCTGAATCCCTCCTATTTATAGAGGCCCCTTGTCAAACCCTAATGGATCCTCCCCTAGTAGGTATTGGATCTGCATCTAATAACTCAAGCCTTTTAGATTAATGAATCTCTATCCAATAATCTCTCATGGGCTTTTATTGGATCTCGTCCATGGGATCCAATAATTCAAGGGCTTATTAGATATCCAATAAGACAAGGGCTCCGTCGGATATCTCATATCTGAACCTCTACTCATCGACTATGGATATACTAGGCCACTACGCCGTAGTCCCCAAACGATACAAGAGAATCTAATCCATTGGACCTGTCTGTCCTCAGTTACCATGTACCTATAGTCCCTCATCCATCTAATATTCTAGAGACCGTATATCGAGCATGGTGTTGTCAGACCTATATGGTTTCTACTCGAGTCTCGCTCTAATCAGATTCTCCCGGAGAACTTTTTCTCTCTCAAATGATCCTAGCCAGGGATTTGTCTAAGCAAGAACACATGAGATATTCCTCTCATGACGTTGAGAGTGGATGATCCTCTATCGACACTCAATAGTCCTCGTAAGGTCGACTACCACTCCCAATGACCAGCTATACTAGATCTGCGATAGACAAGCCTATAAGTCTGGTATCAAAGAGGGGAGCATTCATACAGAATATCTTTGGTGTCTCAAGTCTAAGGACCATATATACCACTAGGACTACGGAATCGCTGTTTAACAATAAGGCATCATCAACCATCCAGCATTCCGTAAGCTGATTAATCAGTGAACTCATTCTCCAATGAGTACCTGTACTGTATTCCTAGTGTCCCTACACGAGTAGCTATGAGACCAGCTGCATCCATCATATGGACGGGTATACAACACACCAGTTTGTCCGGTTATCATGATATCCCTCTTGAGTAACCTATGACCGAGATTATTTAGGATATGTGTTTAAAGGTGAATCGATCTCATTTTCATGATTTCATTATGATCCGATTCTCATTGTATAAATCCAAGGACATCACAATATATATATGCATATATGCAATAGTTATAAAGTAATATATGCTAAAATATAATAAGCAAAAGGATTCTGTATTAAGTCACACGTGCCATCACTCACGTGCATAAGAAAATCTGATTTATAGCTTTTGGGTAATGAGATGCATTCGGACAAGATTACAGATTTTCAAATATAATCATGAAGCCAAAACATTTCGACCAATGTAATGGCAATCAAGTGATTTGATCATTCAATAAAGTCCGAAAAAAATAATTTTAACTAGTTTATCTATTCGGACACATCAACATCCCTAATTCTCTTCTTATGAAATCAAATTGTTCTTCACTTAGAGGTTTTGTAAAAATGTCAGCTAGTTGATGTTTAGTATCAATGAACTCTATGGTTACGTCATGATTAGTAAAATGATCTCGTATAAAGTGATGTCTAATATCAATATGTTTTGTTCTTGAGTGTTGTATAGGATTCTTAGTTAAGCATATTGCACTTGTGTTATCACATTTAATGAAAATATTTTTAAGATTAACTTTGTAATCTTCTAAGGTGTTTTTCATTCATACAACTTGTGCACAGCATGCACTTGCTGCAATATATTCAGCTTCGGTTGTTGATAGTGCAACCGAGTTTTGTTTCTTAGATGACCAGGAAACAAGGGCATGTCCTAAGAATTGACATGATCCTGATGTGCTTTTTCTATCTAGTCTACAGCCAGCAAAGTCCGCATCAGCATAAGCAATTAACTCAAAATTTTTTGATTTTGGGTACCATAATCCAAGATTTGTGGTACCATTAAGATATCTAAGTATTCTTTTAACTGCTTTGAGATGAGATATCTTAGGGTTTGATTGAAATCTAGCACAAAGTCCTACATTGAACATAATGTCTGGTCTGGTTGTAGTGAGGTAAAGTAAACTTCCTATCATACCCCTATACGTTTTTTGATCGTAGCTTTCTCCACTTTATCAATTTCTAACTTAGTGGAGGTACTCATAGGAGTGTTAATAGCCTTTGAGTTGTTCATATTAAATCTTTTTAATAAATTCATAGCATATTTAGTTTGACTAATAAAGATGTCATTGCTTAGTTGTTTGATTTGTAAACCTGAGAAGAATGTTAATTCTCCCATTAAGCTCATTTCGAATTCAAGACTCATAGTTTTAGCAAAAGATTCACAAAGAGATTCATTTGTAGAGCCAAAGATAATATCATCAATATAAATCTGAACAATGAGAAAATTATTTTCAAAATTCTTGATGAACAATGTAGTATCAACCTTGCCTTTTGTAAAATTATTTTTGATAAGAAAAGAACTAAGTCTCTCATACCAAGCCCTTGGGGCTTGTTTTAAACCATAGAGAGCTTTAGTTAATCTAAACACATGATTAGGGAGGCTATTATTTTCAAATCCAGGAGGTTGTTCAACATAAACTTCTTCGGAAATAAAGCCATTTAGAAAAGCGCTTTTAACATCCATTTGAAACAACTTAATATTATTACTACTAGCGTAAGCAAGGAGCATCCTTATGGCTTCCAATCGAGCCACAGGAGCGAAGGTTTCTTCGTAATCGATACCTTCTTCTTGGTTGAAACCTTTGGCCACTAATCTAGCCTTGTTTCTAACCACGATACTATTTTCATCTTGCTTGTTTCTGAAAACCCATTTAGTACCAATAACTAAATGGTCATTTGGCCTAGGAACAAGCTTACACACCTCATTTCTCTCAAATTGATTCAACTCATCTTGCATTGCGATAATCGATGAATCATCTTTCATGGCTTCGTCAACACATTTGGGTTAAATTTGGGAGAGAAAGGCAGCGTTCGCACAAAAATTTTTAAGAGAAGATCGTGTTTGAACCCCCTTTGACGTGTCTCCTAAGATTAGCTCCTTGGGATGAGCATCTACATACTTCTAATCCTTGGGTAAGGATATTTCAGAAGTAGATGCATCCAAGTTGCTAGTTGGAGAAGGGGTTTCATTTAAATTTAAGGAATCAAAATTAACATCATCATCAAAATTATTTTTCCTGATTTCGGAAATCTCATTGAAAACAACATGAATGGATTCTTCGATAATTAAAGTTCTTTTATTGAAGATACGAAAGGCTTTAGAAACTGAAGAATAACCAAGAAAGATTCCTTCATCGGATTTAGCATCAAATTTTCCTAAGTTATTCTTTTCATTCAAGATAAAACACTTACACCCAAAGACTTTAAAATATGAAACATTGGGTTTTTTGTTGTTCCATAACTCATATGGAGTTTTGGTTAGTAGGGGTCTTACTAGAACTCTATTCAAAATATAGCATGCAGTATTTACGGCTTCGACCCAAAAATATATGGGTAGGTTGTGTTCATTCAACATGGTTCTTGCCATTTCTTGTAAATTTTGATTTTTTCTTTCTACTACTCCATTTTGTTGAGGATTTCTAGGAGTAGAGAAATTATGGTTGTATCCATTGAGTTCACAAAATTCCTGGAAATCATGGTTTTGAAATTCACCACCATGATCACTTCTAATTGACAAAATCATAGAACCTTTCTCATTCTGAACAAGTTTACAAAACTTGGTAAAATATCTAAGGCATTCACTTTTCTATTTTAAGAAGTAAGTCCATGTGAATCTGCTATAGTCATCCACAATGACGAAGGCGTATTTGCTACCTCCTAGGCTTGATGTGGAGATTGGTCCGAACAAGTCCATATGGATCAATTGTAAGGGCCTAGAGGTGCTTATTTGATTCTTTGATTTGAAACTACCCTTAATTTGTTTACCTAATTGGCAAGCATCACATACATTATCTTTGATGAACTTGATATGAGGAATTCCTCTTACAAGTTCTTTAGATGATATTTGAGTGATTAGTTTCATGCTAGCATGACCCAATCTTCTATGCCATATCCAAGCATCCTCATTCAAAACAGAAAAACACATTTCATTACATAAATCATTGATGTCAATAGTGTATACGTTATTTTGTTTCAATGCAATCATAGATATGTTTTTGTGTGGTTTTTCAATGATGCAAGCATTAGATTCAAATCTGACAATATATCCTTTATCACACAATTGACTAATGCTCAAGAGATTATGTTTTAAACCATCAACTAACAAAACATCTTCAATAAAGAAGTTGGATTTGTTACCTATGGTTCCTTTGCCAATGATTTTACCCTTCTTGTTGTCTCCGAAGGTGACATAGCCTTCGTCTATGCTAGTGAGCTTAGAGAATTGAGATGGATCTCCGATCATATGCCTTGAGCATCCACTATCAAGGTACCATCTCTTGCTCCTAGCTTGCGATGATTTAGTTTTCTACAAGAAAGGATGATTTTTAGGTACCCATTTACTTTTGGGTGCCTTACAAATAGATCTACATTGTCTATCATGTTGCATAGAATTTATCATGGTTCCTTTAGGAACCCAAATCAATTTGTTTGGGTTTATTTTCTTGAATGGGCAATAATGTGTTTTGTGTCCAGATTTGCAACAAAAGTTGCATTTGTTTTGATGTCAAACATGTAAGGTGGAGCCTTTTATGAAGGTGGTTGGATTTTTGTGAGGACTTCTCAAGAATCCAATTCCACTTCTTTTTGAAACGTGACCCTTGTTTGCAAGGATCATGTTCAATGACTTGCTACCAACCTCGAATTTCTTCAAGGTGTCCTTAAGTAGCAAGTTTTCTTTTTGGAGAGCTTCTAGATCATGGCATTTGATGCATGACCTTAAACTATCATGATGTTCAGCTTTAAACTTATCAAAATTACAAATAAGACTATCATGCTCCTTTTTTAGCAATTTGTACTTTCTACTAATAGTCTTACATTCATCAAATAATTCATGAAAAGTATTTAATAATTCATCAAATGATAAATCTGCATCTATTAAATTTGTTACCTCATCTCCGATAGCCATTAAGGCGTAGTGAGCAACTTGCTCGGTGTTGAGCTCCTCTTCTTCGGACGCGCTCGAGTCATCCCATGTTGCTTGAAGCGCCTTCTTCATTGATGTTCTCCTTTTCACTTGGGGACAGTCATTCTTGTAGTGTCCCGGGATTTTGCATTCATAGCAAATAACTTGGTCCTTCTTGGTTCAAGTTTATTTTTTGCGTCATTCTTAAACTTGTTTCTTTTAAAGAATTTTTTAAATTTTCTTGTTAGAAGTGCTAAGTCATCGTCATAGTCCTCATCACTTGAGTTTTCTCTCAAGTGGCATTCTGAAGTTTTAAGTGCCATATCCTTCCTGTTCTTTGGAAGGATGTCTTCTTGCTCTTCATGAGCTTTACAAGTCATCTCGTAGGTCATTAATGACCTGATTAGTTCTTCAAGAGGGAAGTTGCGTAAATCTTTTGCCTCTTGAATAGCAGTGACTTTTGGATCCCAACTCTTAGGAAGGGATCTTAATATCTTATTAACAAGCTCAAAATCTGAAAAACTTTTTCCGAGTCCTTTTAGACCGTTGACAACATCCGTGAAACGGGTAAACATGTCGCCAATGGTTTCACTCGGTTTCATCCGGAAAAGTTCGAAAGAATGTAACAGCAAATTGATTTTTGACTCTTTTACTCTACTTGTGCCTTCATGAGTCACTTCGAGTGTGTGCCAAATATCAAATGCAGTTTCACAAGTTGAAACACGATTAAACTCGTTTTTATCAAGTGCACAAAATAAGGCATTCATAGCCTTTACATTAAGAGCAAAAGCCTTCTTCTCCAATTCATTCCAATCGATCATTGGAAAAGAAGACTTCGAAAATCCGTTTTCGACAAGATTCCACAGTTCAAAATCCATAGAAATAAGAAAGATCCTCATTCGGGTCTTCCAGTAGGTGTAGTCCGCCCCACTGAACATGGGTGGACGTGTAACAGAATGACCCTCTTGGTTTCCGGCGTATGCCATCTCTCTTGGGTTTTAATCCGTTAGAGAGTTAACCTTGCTCTGATATCAATTGTTAGGATCGAGAGCACTAAGAGGGGGGGGGTGAATTAGTGCAGCGAAAATCTTTCTGTGATTAAAACCAAAAGCTGCGTTCGTTCGATAAAAAACGATTTCGATGTAAAAGCCGATTTTAAGATTAAGCGTAGTTTACGTCTAAACGCTGTTTACGTCTAAACGCAGTTTGCGTCCAAACGCAGTTTTACGTCCAAACGTAGTTTACGTCTAAACGCAGTTTTACGTCTAAACGTAGTTTGCGTCTAAACGCAGTTTTACGTCTAAACATAGTTTACATCTAAATACTAATTTAGAAGATACTGAACTTTGAGATACGTTTTATAAATGTGTAGAAGCCAGTTTGCAGTTATAATAGGAGTTAAAACGTAAACGTAAACTGCAATGTAATGATCGTACGAAAACTCAGATTTACGTCTAAACGCAGATTCAGAAAGATCTGAACTTAGAAATGTTCTATAAATCCACATAAAGCAGTTTGCAGTAATTATTGGAGTTAAAAACATAAATGTAAACTGCAATGTAATGATCATACAAAAACTCATATTTACGTCTAAACGCAGATTCGGAAAGATCTGAACTTAGAAGCTCATTCGTAAAAGCGCAGAAGGCAGTAGATATTTAGGAGGTTTGCAGAAATGATAAAGTGCTCAAAGTAAATGCAAACCGAGATTTAGAGTGGTTCGGTCAGCCTTGACCTACTCCACTTTTGGCTTCCTCCACCGATGAGGTCACCGACGTCAACTAGAGGCCTTCCTTCAATAGGTGAAGGCCAACTGCCCTTTTACAGTTTCACTCATTTTGACGGGCTCAGGAGACAACCCTTACAGAACCTTTCTCTCCTCTCTTTACAACTCAAGACTTGAAGAATAGAAAGAGGAGAACTTTTGAACTTTACACAAATTTGAGCTCTTAGAATCACAGAAAAGATCAAGATTTCGGTGTAGGTCTATATCTTTTCAGTGCTGAATGGGTGGAGTATTTATAGGCCCCAACCCAGTTCAAATTTGGAGCTCAAAACGATCAAATCTCGAAATTCCGAGATCAGGCGGTTGCACCTCCTGACTTGAGCGGCTGCACCGCCTGGCAAAGCTCGAAGACTGAGCCCAAGCGGTTGCACCTCTCTGTCAGGGGCGGTTGCACCGCCTAGTCTGGCTCGGAGATTGAGCCCCAGGCGGTGCCACCTCCTGACTGAGGCGGTTGTACCGCCTGCTAGAGCTCGAAGACCGAGCTCAGGCGGTGCTACCTCTCTGTCAGGGGAGGTTGCACCGCCCAGTCTTGCTCGAAGACTGAGCTTAGGCGGTGCCACCTCCTGGTTGGGGCGATTGCACCGCCCAGGCTCCCTGGGAGACTTAGCTCAAGCGGTGCCACCTCTTGGCTTGGGCGGTTGCACCTCCTGGTGCAACCAGGGCCCGAATGGTTAGCTCCATTCGGCCCAATTTTGGTTTTTTTCATGGGCCCAATTGCCCCAAGATTAAGCTAATGGGATCACCTCCCATTTTCAACTTAATCAATGTGCTAACTACGATTAATCCTAAGATAATTTCTGCAGCTTGCACCGGTGCGTCAATCGCTTCTTCCGACGAGTTTCCGGCGAACTTCCGTCGATCATCCGATGAACCCTCGGTGATGCTCCTGCGGACTTCCGGCAAACTCCTGGACTTGTGACGATCCACTTGGTGAGTTATGACGAGCTTCTTTTGGCAAGCTCTTGGACTTCTCGGATTTGTTCCCGCAGAACCTCCGACGACCGTCCGGACTTCCATCAAGCTCTCGAACTCCCAACGTGATCATTGTCTTGACTCCGGCGCAACTCCTACTGCTTGTCTAGCTTTTCATCGTAGTTAATCCTACACACTTATCTCAACACATAGATTAGACAACAAATGACAATTGACTTCATCATCAAAATCCGAGATTCAACACCCGGCACCCGGTGAGCAGTTGTTCATGGACTTGCAGTCGTTCGTTCAACCTTCCTAAGTCTTTGTTTTCCTCCTTTCTCTCTTTTCTCTTGTGCACTCAAGGTGCTTGCTAAATTGCTTATAAAACTTTCCTTTTCACGAGACATCGGGACTTGTCCGTCACTCGTTTTCAATCTAATCAACTTTCTATTTTACAAGTCCTTCGAGACCTGTACAAGATTGCAACTAGGCTGAACCTTTACGAATGTATAGGTAGCAAGGGCACCTCATGACTTAGGCAATCCCAGCTAAGTCCGAGAAGTTGGCGCAAGGGTGCATCGTAACTTAGGCAACTCAAGCTAAGTTCGTATCTTTGCCGCAAGAGTGCCTCATGACTTAGAAAATTCTAGCTAAGTTTATGATATCATGGCATCAGAGCCGACAAGAAATTAGAGCAAGCAGTGAAGGAACTTTACAATTTTTCCATGGCAAAGCATCGTAGCAAATCAAGCAAGGCGGGGCAAGCCAGACCTTTACCCTAAGTAGCCGTAGGTGGGCTGCAAGTGCAAACTCGCTCTCATGTCATTAGAGCCACTTTAGAGGATCATGGCAGCAAATATGATGAGTGAGAAATTGGCTACTCTCTATAAGTGGAGGAGGCACAATCTGGAGCGCTAACCGGGAAGAAGAACCATAAGGAGAGACTCACAATGGTGGAAACCCGCTTGGATGTTCTTGAAGTGAGCTTGGAGGAATTCTACCAAGGCAAGCGAAGGCTTCTTGGGGTAGAGAGCTCACAAGAAGACACTAAATCCTGAATCGACAAGGTCGAGGCCCTAGTCAGTCAACTGTTGGATGACACTAAATACTTCGTGCAATATCTGCAGGGTGACCATGCTCACAAGGGCACTGAATTCGGGAGAAAGCAACACTTATGTTGCACCACCACAAAACTTGAGGGCACCCGAGCTATATTTTTATGGAGGTGCCTAAGATGCTAAAGAACATGAGAATTTCTTGTTCAATATAGAACTATACTTTCAAGCTACGAGGCCTAATTTTGAAGAAACTAAAGTTTCGATAGTAACCATGTATTTGAATGGGGATGCAAAAATTTGGTGGCGAACCCATTGGGAGGAGTTCCAACAAGATCGGTGTTGGGTGTGTTGGGAAATCTTAGGGGGCGACATCACATGCGCAGCGGAAGATCAAGAAAACAAAATCCCCGATTCCCAAAGAGATGCTCGTCATCGTGCGAAGATTGGTATGCAAAAATCCGCGAAACATGAAACTGCATATAGAGTAGATTGTGTTACCTAGGGAGATCGTATATCCCTGTTTCCTTGTAGATCCTTAGGAGAGGGTGAAGGAGGTCAAGCGTCCTCCTCTCTAGCGGTGATCCACACAGTAGGGTTGCGACGACGCTCCTCAAAACTCCAAGCCTCTTTTGAGGTGGAGAGGGAGAGGAGAATATGAAAGGCAAGCAAGAGCTCTCTTTAGCCTATGGGGCTCTGTATTCCTCCTATTTATAGAGGTCCCCTGTCAAACCCTAATGGGTTCTCCCCTAGTGGGTATTGGATCTGCATCCAATAAGACAAGGGCTCCGTCGGATATCTCATATCCGAACCTCTACTCATCGCAATGCCTACCATATGTGTGTGACCCTCTAGGCCCAATATCGAGCTGGCCGTGAGTCATACCTGTCAGAACTCCTTCTAATTTAGTGAATTATTATCTCTGTAATAATTCACTCGACTCATCGACTACGGACGTACTAGGCCACTACACCGTAGTCCCCAGACGATACAGGGGAATCTAATCCATTGGACCTGTATGTCCTCAGTTACCGTGTACCTATAGTCCCTCATCCATCTAATATCCCAGAGACTGTATATCGAGCATGGTATTGTCAGACCCATACGGTTTCTACTCGAGTCTCACTCTAATCGGATTCTCCCGGAGAACTCTTTCTCCCTCAACCCGAATGACTCTGGCTAGGGATTTGTCTGAGCAAGAACACATAGGATATTCCTCTCATGATGCCGAGAGTGGATGATCCTCTATCGACACTCAATAGCCCTCGTAAAGTCGACTACCACTCCCAATGACCAGCTGTACTCCCAAAGAGCGGAGCACTCATACAGGACATCCTTGGTGTCTCAAGTCTAAGGACCAGATACACCACTAGGACTACGGAATCGCTGTCTGACAATTAGGCATCATCAACCATCCAGTATTCCGTAAGCGGATCAATCAGTGAACTCATTCTCCAATGAGCACCTGTACTGTATCCCTAGTGTCCCTACACAAGCAATTATGAGACCAGCTGGATCCATCATATGGACGGGTATACAGCACACCAGTCTGTCCGGTTATCACGATATCCCACTCGAGTAACCTATGACCGAGATTATTTAGGATATGTGTTTAAAGGTGAATCGATCTCACTATCGTGATCTCATCACGATCCGATTCCCATTGCATAAATCCAAGGACATCACAATATATGTATGCATTTATGCAATGGTTATAAAGTGATATACGCTAAAATATAATAAGCAAAAAGATTATGTATCAAGTCACACGTGCCATCACTCATGTGATTGGCTTGCTGGGCACCTATTACTAGCAGGGTAGATACATGGGAGGACTTAAAGCGAGAGTTGAGAACTCAATTTCTACCCGAGAACATAAAGTTCATCGCAAGGAGGAAGTTGAGACAACTCCGCCAAAGTACTTCCATCCAAGACTATGTGAAGCAATTTTCTGCGTTAATACTAGACATACAAGACACATCTAAGAAAGATAAGCTATTCAGTTTCCTCAATGGTTTGAAGCCATGGGCTCAACAAGAACTACATCGAAGGAATGTCACTGATGTGATTGGGACAATTGCTACCGCAGAAAGGCTCACCGACTTTATTTCCTTTGAGGACTTGGGAAAAAGGAAACCATCTTCAGGAAATTTCCCTCCAAAATATTCTCGAGGGAAGGAGCCTAGAGGCAAACAAAGAAAGAAGAGTTCCCAAAAGGGCCAACTCAAAAGACAAGGCCCCGAAACCTAGCGGATTCTTCCTATGCGGAGAACCGCACATGGTGAGGGAGTGCCCATAGAAATATGCATTCAATGCTTTAACAGCTTCCATCCATCCCCCCAAATCAGACAAGGGCAAAGTTGTCACCCTTAGTTCAAGCAGTTCAGAATCTAGCAGTGACGATGAGGAGTCACATGGTCCCCGAAAGGGAGCAATGCGTTTGTTAAATACATTACGGAGTCAAGTGGGGGAGAACATGAAGGCAAAGCCATTGAAAGCAGGGAGTAGCGAGCTGATGTATGTGGATATTAAGCTCAATGGCCAAACAACTCATGCAATGGTGGACATGAGAGCTACCCACAACTTTATTACCGATCGAGAAGCAAAGCAACTTGGGCTGATCTTAGAGAAGAACCCAAGTCGAATAAAGGCGGTGAACTCGGAGGTCAAACGAATCTTCGGGTTGGCAAAGGGAGTTCCCATCAAGATCGGAATATAAAGCGAGAGCAAAAATATGATGGCAGTGCTATTGGATGACTTCCAAGTGATTCTTGGAATGGAGTTTATGTATGCAGCAAAGTTAGTGCCAATGTCGTTCTTAAACTCCCTATGTATGATAGGAGGTGACGACCCCTGTGTGGTTCCCATCTCTCAAAGAGGAACCAGGGAACCCCAATAAATATCGGCATTACAACTAAAGAAAGGGATACGAAAAGGTAAATTAACATTCATGGCTACTATGAAGCTAGAGCCACTCGACGAGAAGGTAATGACCTTCATAGATGTTATGCCACCTGAGTTGCTGAAGACTCTACCGCCACGTAGAGGCGTAGATCATCACATCAAGCTGGAGCCTGGAGTGAAGCCTCCAGCGAGACCACCCTACCCCATGCCCCCTCTAGAGTTGGTAGAGCTCAGAAAATAGTTAGATGAACTGCTAAGCGGTGGTCTCATCCATAGTTCTAAAGCGGTGGTCTCATCCTTTGGAGCTCCAGTTCTATTCCAAAAGAAACAAGATAGGAGCCTCCGACTATGCATCGATTATTGAGCCCTTAACAAAGTGACGATGAAGAACAAGTATCATATCCCACTCATCGTGGACTTATTCGACCAATTGGGCAAAGCCAAGTATTTCTCTAAACTTGACCTCCGATCAGGGTACTAGCAGGTATGCATTGCTGAAGGTGATAAAGCAAAAACTACCTATGTGACCAGGTATGGAGCGTTTGAGTTCTTGGTGATGCCTTTCGGCTTAACCAATGCTCCAGCCAAGTTATGCAC
>NC_088335.1:36512500-36520000 GCF_036884655.1 Musa acuminata AAA Group | reverse complement strand
CTGGACTTCTCGGATTTGTTCCCGTAGAACCTCCGACGACCGTCCGGACTTCCGTCAAGCTCTCGAAGTCCTAACGTGATCATAGTTTTTTACTCCGGCATAACTCCTACTGCATGTCTTACTTCCATCGTAGTTAATCCTGCACATGTAAAATAAAACTTCGATTGAGACAATTAATCCTAAGCAATTAACCAAGTTGTCCGGCATGTCATTGGTCCCTCGACGCTTTATCCGATTTTTCGGCGCATCATCCTCTCCTGCGACCTATTGCCCAATCGGCCAGTTGACTGCGCAACTCAGATATCCTTGGCACAATACCCGCTCTTCTTGGCCCAATGCTCAAGTCCACGGCCCGAAGCCTTCTGTCGATACGTCGACCGATCCACCGGCCCGATGTCCAATCTTCTGACATGTTTCTCCGGCACAACATGATTTTTTCTGCTTTAATTATCTCATCCTGATCGAAGCATCCTGCGTTACTCAAAACACAGATTAAAACATAAACACATATCAAGTGGTTTCATCATCAAAATACGAGATTCAACAATCTCCCCCTTTTTGATGATGACAACCACTTGATGACGGAGTTAACCTTAACTCCCAGAGTTTAAAGAAACTCCCCCTATCAATATGCCATATTGATAGAACCTTGAATTCAAACTGAATTCAAGTCATTGCAATATTCATCATGAATACTTGCAACACATCATCATGAACTTATGCATAAACTTATGCGTAACATGTCATGTCATCAACATACTTCTCCCCCTTTGTCATCAACAAAATGGAGAAGTACCACATTCAAGTGTTTGGAATATTAGTTCATCTTATTGCATGAAAAACATAATATCAAGTTTTATCATGATGTAGTTTTGAAGCTAGAAAATTTAGCAAGTATTACATCATGCTTAGAACATTTAAGCTATCAAGTTTCAGATATGTAAGTTTTACAGCATACAAGATAGCACTTTTGGTAATGTTCAAGATAGCAAGTTCTACATCATGCAAGCTAGCAATATTATAACATTTTAGAATATGCAAGCTATCAGTTTTGAGATGTTCAAGAAAGCAACTCTTGCCTCTTGATATATGTAAATTTGTCAAGTTTTGCTAGATGTGCAAGTTCGCATTTTTGCCTCTTGAGATAGGCAAGATAGCACATGTGCTTCCTTTGAGATAGCAACTTTTTGCTTCTCTTTAGACTACAAGCTAGCAATTTTTATGATATACAAGTTTCACAATATACAAGCTAGCAAATGCAAGATAACTTTCTTGTGTAAGCTCATGATTCTTGCTTCTTATTACAATGTGCAAGTTGCAAGTTTTGCTTCTTGAGATAGGCAAGCTAGCACTTTTGCAATTTTTGTTTCTTAAGATAGGCAGGCTTGTGATGTTCAAGATGACAAGCTCTTTCTTCTCTTTTGAGAAGTGCCATTTTTGCTTTCTTTGCGAAGTACAAGCTAGCAAAATGCCAAACTGACAAGATATAATGTTTTACATGAGGCAAACAAACAATTTGGCAAATGTTACATTTGCATCTTCTCTTTTGAGAAGTGAAATTTTTGCTTTCATCTTGAATTGTGCAAGCTAGCTAGTTTACCTCTTTTCATGATGTCCACGCTAGAAATTCTTGCTGCCCCTTTGTCATTGTCAAAAACAAGGGAAGACCCTTATATCAATTTTCATATTATGACAAAGGTAAGTATCAATCTTATTTGTGCATCATTATATATTCAAATTAAAACATACACAATTTCAAAAACCTTATTTTTCGTGCACGATACCGAAAAATAAATCAATCATCATTAATGGGCATATCATACATGATACTCAAACATTAAAATTTTTAAGCATTTATTAACATGTTGATCATGATACCAAACATTCATCATTTAAAGCATTCATGATACACATCATATGCAATGCATCATGTATATCATTATCATAAGTATTGCATACATCATTTTAACTTCATGAATATTTCATCATTGCATGCATCATACCAAAGCATTTCAAGCCATGCAAGCCATAAATACAAAGAAATCATGTCATGAAGGATAAAATCATTTGAATACCAAAAAATATGATTCATATGGTAAATATCTTCTTTAAATAAAATATCAAGAAAAATCATAGGAGTACAAAGAAGAGATCTTGTTTTAAAAGAAAATCAAGTAATAACTCCAAGAACTCATAAGGAAAAATCATGATTTATTTAGAAAATCTCCTCACAAGAGAATATCAAGTAAAATCATATAAGATCGATTAATGAGAAATTTTTATAATAAAATCTCATGTATCGAATGTTGAGAAATCAAAATGATGATTTATATAAAAAAAATATCACAAGTTATATTTAAGAGAAAAATCATCATTCATTTTCAACTCATTCAATTTGTCACATCAATATTTCTTAGATATGCATAATACAAATCTTCAACATATAACATGCATAAATTCAAAAAATTGAAAGGAGAAGGGAAGAATTCAAAGGTACGAAGATTTCAACCATCTTATAAACAAATGTAAGACCAAGTCATGAATCCAAAATTTCATGAAACAAAATGATCATCAAAGGTAATCTCATGTTATTCCAAGAAATCAATATCATGATTTTGATAAAACTCATTTTAAATTTAAATCATCAAAATCACTTTTATGGTTCACAAAATTCATAACATAGGTAGATTCATGATTTCATTGATAATATATTTTCTCCTTTTTTTAAGTAGTTGATTTCATGTTAGCATGCCTCTTCATTTATGTTAAATAAAAACATGCATCAACATTTAGGGTCGAAAAATGAATTTCTTCATAGAATCATCAAGATCAATAGATTTTCAAAAATGAATTGTTATGGTCAGGAAAATCCAAAAATGAAATTTAACGCTTTCATGTATTCGGACATGGTTTTGCCAAATACACTCATTGTCACGCCCCCCCCCCCCCCCCCCCCCTGAATTTATCACATTCAGGAAGTGTGACCTTGTCTAATATCAATAATATTAGAATTCATCATCAATTCAATCCAGGATCCAATCTAACAATTTGAGGATACTAAGAATCATTCAAAAATCAATATTCATAATTCATAAACAAGTACGTTACATAAACCATAATCCACTTCACTCAGAGATTCACAAAATCCAAAGGAAACTCAACTAAACATCATCCACAACACAAATCCATTATCCTTATACAACTTAAACTTATCATTCCATACACATGAGCAGTCCTTTAAACTTTTACAACACATAAGTATCAACAGATCCTTAACATTACATCAGAAGTAAAGTTTACTATACAACAAAAACCATCATCCAACAAAATTAGCTCAAAAATCTTCTAGCCTTTCACTACTTTAACCCAATTCTAGCTTTTCAATGCGTGATAAGCTACCCTGAAAAAATTTATATAGCAACGGGGTGAGCATAAAGAGCTCAGCAAGTGTCTAACATATCCATGGCGATAGGAGAAGTTCAAGCAGGCTTAGTATCAAGATACAAAAGTAGAAATACAAGTGTTCATTTGAAGTCATCTCATTTGATACAAAATCACAAAGGTTTACCTCGTTCAAAAACAGGCATCAGACATAACAATAGGAGAAAGGAAATTGGAGCATTTCATCGGCAAAAGAAGCATTTAGGCATGTATCAAATGGCACATGAGTGTTTGGAGGCATAATAATAACAAACGAAACACTTCAAAGTATAACAAGTGGACCAAATAATAAACACAAGTTGTATGTCATTTTTGATGTAGCATGCATTCCATTTTTTTATCCAAAGCATAATATGAACTCATTAACAAAGCTTTGGATATCATATAAATAAACATAGAGGGCGCTGTGGGACCACATACATAATGTGATTCATCCATTTCTGGATGACCACCAAGCATAAGTCTCCCACGTCTGGGAGCTCCATCCACCCACGTCTAAGTGAAGTCAATGGGGCCGGCAGAGCAATCGTGGGCTCTAAGCATAACTCCCTTTACCATTTCTGGCAAAGGTTCACAATATCCCACAAGACACCAGAGTACAAAAAGGATAGTATGAACAATAACATTGACACATATCAGAAGCACATGCGGAACAACAAAGATATGCATGTGCCTTTATCAAACAAGGAAATGCAAACAAAGCATTACATAATAAATTTCAGATATACAATAATTTCAGGATGAACACTACAAGAACTTCAAGGGACTAATATAAAGCTCAATTGAAGAAGAATTTAGCAGAAATCATATTTCCAATAGGATGAAAATTGAATAGGCAAAACCCAACAAAGTTTTCAATTATGACAGAATTTGAATGGTATATTTTCTGAATTATTTGAGTGACCAAATATGCTCCAAATCACTAAAAATAGGTGTCATTGGAAATCTGTATCAATCTATTTTTCGATGAACTCAGATTTATAATTTTTTTGAGTTCTTAACAGGAAGTTACAACAAATAGAGTAAAGGAAGGTCAGAATTGATCATCCCTGTTTTGCAGACTTGATAGAATCGATTTAAACAGAAGTTTCAGAAGGCAAACATACTTCAAAATTTCCAACTAGGTGTCAAAAGAAAGTTATGTGAATCTAGTTTCCAAAGAACTAAGCTTTGTATAATTCATAATTTTCTCCAGAGAGTTATGAGCAATTTAGTAACAGAACGTCAGAAATTTCAGTCCCTATTTTGCAGAATCTGTAGGGTTAATTGAAACAGAAGTCTTAGTAGGCATTTAAACTCCAAATCATTCAATCTTAGTGTCAAAATAAAGATATTTGAGTCTACTTTCAAATGGAATAGGTTTGTCTAAATCAGAGTTTATTACAAAATGTTATGACCGAAACATTGCATAGAGGTCAGATTACCGAAAAATTACAGATTCATGGCTTTGTATCAAAATGAAAGAAGGTCTGGTTCTCAGTTAAAATCTTTCAAATTTTGCAGAATAAAAATGGAAATAGAGATTAAGGTATTCTGTAGGAAGAGGTTAGATCACTTGCCTTAGATGAGTTTGATTCCCAAATATAGGGAGTTGATGCAAAACCTCAAACAAAGTTTCCTCTTCTTCTTCTCCTTCTTCTTCTTCTTCTCTTCTTCTTCTCCTCAAACTAACATTGGCTGAAAACTTTCTTTTTAATGGTGCCTTAAATTACTTAGGTTTGGCTCATGTTAAAATAGTGAGGTGGCAAGCATGCATGGGGGTTTAGGTGTCAACTTTAGAATAAATGCTAAGTGGCTCATCCTTGTTAATGACACATGTCCTCTATTTTATTTTATTTTATTTTTATTTACTCAATTCTGAATATTCTATAAATCATCTCAAACATTTAATATTTACTCTTAGGTCCTTAGCCATAAACTTTAATATAATATTATTTAATATAAAAAAATATTAAATAATCCTCATATTTACAAATAAGTATTTACTAAATTTTTAAAAATGGGGGATATTACACTCATGAAAATAACACATGCTTATCAACATGTATAACTTAAAATCTCATGCATAAAATTGTCAACCATTATATCAAAAATATTTAATATTTTCATTACATCATTATGCATTCCTTCAAATCAAACATAATTTCATTCAACAATGTTAATCAAACATGATACACATTATTACTTCTTAACCATAATTTCATATTTTCAATCATTTTGTTTGTTTATCATAAAATATGCAATATTATCATTTTCGAAATTACTAGCATGATCATAATTTTTATATTTTTATTTTTAAATATGTAATTTTTAAGAAAATTAATTCTAGACTAAAAAAGAAAATACATTATGAAAACATCAAGTAATTCCAAAATAAATCAGGGGGATTTCGATTACCTTATCATTGAAAGCGATTAAGGTGTAGTTTGCCACCTCGCCTTTCTTGATTTTCTCCTCGTCTTCGGAGGAGCTTGATTCATCCCACTTTATGTTCTTCTTCTTTGGCTTCTTCCTCCGTTCAAGTTCATTATTTATTTTAAATTTTTGTTTAATAAACTTATTAAGATTTAGTGTTCGAAGTTCAAGTTCATCATTGTCCTCATCACTTGAGTCATCGCTCAAGTGGTATTCATTTGTCTAGGGTTCCAAATCCTTCCTGTTCTTTGGAAAGTTGTTTTGTTCATCATTTTCATCATGTTCATTATGTGCATTGTGCACCATTTCATATGTCATCAATGAACCAATTAGTTCTTCAAGTGGTAAGTTGTTTAGATTTTTAGCTTCTTGTATTGCAGTTACTTTTGAATCCCACTTCTTAGAAAGAGAACGCAAAATCTTGTTTACGAGTTCAAAATCCGAAAAACATTTGTCAAGAGCTCTTAAACCATTGACGACATCCGTGAAATGGGTGTACATGTCAACAATGGTTTCGCAAGGCTTCATTCGAAAAAGTTCGTAAGAATGCACGAGAATGTTAATTTTGGACTCTTTCACTCGGCTAGTGCCTTCATAAGTGATCTCAAGAGTTCTCCAAATATCAAAAGCCGAATCACACATCGAAACGCGATTAAATTTATTTTTATCAAGTGCACAAAATAAGGCATTCATAGCCTTTGCGTTTAAAGAAAAATACTTCTCCAAATCCGACCATTCGTTCATCGGTTTAGAGGAAAGTTGAAAACCATCTTTAACAATATTCCATAAATTCAAATTCATAGAAATCAAGAAAACTCTCATTCGAGTTTTCCAATAAGTGTAGTCCAATCTGTTAAACAACGGTGGACGAACAACCGAAAAACCCTCTTTAAAGCCATGAAGAGCCATTTCTCTCGGGTGTAAATCCTAAATGAGAAATACCGGGCTCTGATACCAATTGTTAGGATCAAGAGCACTAAGAGGGGGGGATGGATTAGTGCAGCGAAAAACTTTTGATGTTTAAAACTGCGTTCGTACGACAAGAGCAATTTTGGTAGAAAAGCCGATTCGTAAATTACTTTAACTTGAGATCAGGTAAGAAGCAGATAAAAAAAATCTATAAATGCAGTGTGTAGTTACGATGGAAATCAGAATGTAAGCGCAAACTGAAATACGATGTTCGTACGAGAAAAGCGATTTACGTCTAAACACCGATTCGGAAAATATTGAGCTTGGAAACGTAATTGTAAAAGCATAGAAGGTAGTAAGCTATGAAGGAGGTTTGCAGTAAGGATAATTAGCTCAAAGTAAATGCAAACCAGAGAAGACGAGAGTTTACAGTGGTTCGGTCAATCGTGACCTACATCCACTCCTCTGATTCCTCTTCCGTCGAGGCCACCGGCATCCACTAATGATCTTTCTTTACTAGGCGAAGATCAACCTCCTTCTTACACCCCTCTTCTCCTTTTACTAGGTCTAGGAGACAACCCTTACAAGCACTCACTCTATTCTCTTAAATAGAATTTTAATACTTAAGCTAGAGGAGGGAAATTCTAGATATTACAGTAGTGTTTTCTCTCTTTTAATCTCACTGTGCATGTATATTTTACCCAGGGATTGGAGAGGTATTTATAAGCTCCAAAC
>NC_088335.1:36502500-36505000 GCF_036884655.1 Musa acuminata AAA Group | reverse complement strand
GTCATGAGGATTCTAGGGGAAGATCTTACTTAAAGATTTTTTGGTCTAGGCCAAATTCTAGATAATTTAACCATAACTATGATGGATCTTTTAATTAAAACAAAGACGAGGGCACTACTTTTATTTTGTGTTCCGATATTAATCATGTATGATTTGCTTGTAGCAAATATTAGAGGCAATAAAACATTTTCTTCTTTTGATAGTCTTTCTAAATTTTTGTTAGATGGTGTTAGTTATATTCATGTCGAAAATGACTCTAAGAACCTTGTTAACATCTGATAAATCCCAACCTCCTTTCAAAGTTTTAACTATATATATATATATATATATATATATATATATATAACAAAGTTATCAATTGACTAACAATTTATGCAAGAATGTATCTTAGACATGGTCATGTCCCTCCTACTTTTTTCTTCACTTGTAACCTATAGTCTTAGGGTGACTTTTGTACCCATGAAATTTAGTAATTAATTTTTTTCTAATTAAAAAATTATCTTTGTATTTTTAAAAGTTTTAAATTTGTATTAGCCAAGCTTATTTACACACTTGAAGAAATAATAAATACATTAGAACAAATGATAAAATAAGAAAATTAATTTGTTTTGTTTTAGTTTTGAAACAGTTTAACTATTAATTAACATATGTGTCTAAAGACATATCTTATCATTCAATAATCAAACCTCTACTCACAACATTATTCTAATGGATGCAGATTTCTATAGCAATAAAAGTGAGACATTTCAAATATACTTATAATAATAATAATAATAATAATAAAATTATTTAGCAGCCATCTCACCGGTGATGTCATGTGGAACACAGTCTTCCTGGCTGACCGCTATTGACAGCCACTATGTGACATAAGCATTACGCAAGCAGAATTCTCCACAATGTGATTACTGCGTTGTGGGCAGTTCATACAGCCACAGAAAGTGCGGCCTCAGTCTATGTTTGACCCTACCTGCTCATCCCTGCTCCACAAAGAAGAATCATATCTCCCAGTAATCATTAGTATATTGACACCCAATCCCCAATACTAACCCAGTTCAATACCCCCTCCGCCGTCACAATCATATCATCAACAACCAGGCCCGCCGCGCTATGACCTGTCTCCCACCCGAACAGTCAACCCTCTTTGACCTCGCCTAAAAGCCTACGAACAAACAACAGTAATAATTCTTCTCGCAGATCGTTCACCTTTTCCGAAGACAAATACTTATATCGTAAACAAATGTAAAAACTTTGGGGAAAAAATGAATCTGCTGCATCTAATTCTTAAAGAAGTAATAATTTTTCAAAGTGTGGGACCCATCTGATTGGGGATACGCGTCGCCTTGTCAGGCGCCCGATACTGCTTTTAATATCACCCACCGGCTTCCGATCCCCGATTCCCCATTTAGTAAAATGGCATTTATAACCAGAAAAATTGGAAGAGATGCATTATAAATCCTGCACATTAATCACTTCGTTTACATACCGCGCTATAGATCGATAGGATAATTTCATTTGCCACTTATTTTGAGCGTTCAACGATGTCGGAAATATATTTAGAAGCCTTCTAAGGGGTAGTGTGGTTCATTAAATTTCTTTTATCCGCATTTTTTTTACACAAGAGTTCCTAATTTTGTGAAAAGAGAAAATTAAAATGACAGGGCCGACGTGGTAATACCGAGGAAAAATTAGGGGCAAACCGTCATTTGAACCTACCCAAGTCGACCAACTTTCTTGATCGGTTCCGCGCGAGCGCAGCTCCTACGGGCAGGTTCCGGTGTTGGATCAAGTTCCCAGGGATCCGGAGAACGCCGGAGAATCCCGACTCTGCAGGTTGGCTTCGCCGCGCTTCTGGCCCGAAGCTAACCGGCGGGCTTAGGCAGATGGAGAAGCCCGAGACGGCGCCGACGACTCCGTGGTTAGCCGCGAACTGTCGCTTCGGCCTTAAATTCGACCGTCGCCACTCATCACTGGAGTACCCGCTGACGTCTTCGTTCTCCATCGCCGGCGACATTCCACTCTTCACCGTGCGGCACGACCTCGGCGCCCTCCACGGCGGAGGAGCCTCCTCCTCCGCGGCCGACCAGAGCTGAGACTTCTTCTTCTTCTTCCAACGGCCGCGGATCAGCGCCGAGAACCAAGAACCAGAGGCCGAAATCTTGGGAGCTCCCAAAGCGTTCTCCGCCTCCTCCGACCTGCGATGCCCAAACAGGGTCCTCAAAATGGAGAACCTCTGCGTCCGCCCGCCGTCGATCTCGCGGAGCCTGTCGCAACCGGATGCCGCGCTGAAGGTTGGGCCTACCTGGGGGGTGCTGAAGAACCACTGGTAGTGGTGGTGGAGGCGGGGATGACCAGGGGAGGCGTCGGATCCGACGGACCTGCGATGGGCGACGTAAGGAGAGACGGATCGGTGGAACACAAGGGGAGGCTGCGGAGGCAGCGGCCACGGTGGGTCCGATCTCCAGCGGCCGTAGTTGTAGTTGATGGAGGACTCGTTCTGGGC
>NC_088335.1:36437500-36497500 GCF_036884655.1 Musa acuminata AAA Group | reverse complement strand
ATCATGATTGAGGTGATTATTGAAATCATCCTATAACCACTAAATCATGATAAGATAACTATGAATCAAATCTCAGCACTCTCCCTTGATTCATAATTACATACACCAATTTGCGACATAAAATAAACATGCTTTCGAACTGAAAGTGATTTGGTGAGGATATTCGTAACTTATTCATCCGTTCCATAATAGTTCATTGTTATGGCTCCACTTGCCTGAAGTACTTTTTCAATTCTTGCACAATCACTATCAATGAAACCAAATAATTTACATTTAAATTTTGTTTTGAACATCTATTTTAACACAATCGTTTTCTTTTCTTTCGGTAGAACCATTAGCTCCCAAGTTTTATTTTTCTCAATTGACTTGATTTCCTTCATTGCTTTTCTCCATTCCTCTTTTTTAATTGCTTCCTCAAAAGTTGTTGGATCTGAAATAAATAAAGCAAATGTTGAGTTATAAATTTATGTTAGTGATCTGAAATTTCTTGGAGGGGTTTCATATAAGGAATCCGAATTTGAACTGCTATTAGGTGAGGTTGACGATGAACTTATTGGAGCAGGATCTATCACTTGATTCTGTGGAGTGTCTAGTTCTTCTAGAATCTGCATTTGTGTTTCACCTTTATTGGTCTCCCAATTCCAACTTGCCCTTTCATCAAACATAACATTTCTATTAATAATAACTTTGCCACTAATAGGGTTATATAATCGATATGCTTTCGATTCTAAGGAATAATCAATTAAGATGCATTTTTCAGATTTTTCATCAAGGTGATGATTTTGTGAATTCACCAAAGCAAAAGAAATACAATAAAAAATTCTTAGATGTCTAACACTTGGTTTCATACCATACCAAGCCTCAAAAGGAGTTCGATTCATAACAGCCTTTGTTGGTAAAATATTCAACAAATAAACTGCTGTTGCAACTGCTTCTGCCCAAAACTGATTTAGAAGATTTTTTCCTTTAAGCAAACTTCTTGCCATTTCAACGATAGTCCAATTCATACGTTCAGCTACACCATTTTGCTCCGGTATATATGGTACTGTTAATTCTCTGTGAATACCATTTTCTTCACAAAAAGAATTAAACTCATCAGATAAAAATTCACCACCTCTATTTGTCCGAAGTGTCTTTATATATCTACCACTTTGCCTTTCCACAAGTGCCTTAAACTTTCAAAAATTATCAAATGTTTCAGATTTCAATTTCAAAAAATATACCTAACTCATACGACTATAATCATCCGTAAACAATAAAAAATATTGACTTCCACCAAATGATTTTGTATTCATAGGTCCACATAAGTCATGAATTGACTCAAGACAATTGGATGCTCTCAATGCTTTTCCAATAGGAAATGATTTTTTACTTTGTTTGCCATAAATACATCCTTCAGAAACATCAAGTGTATTAATCTTGGGCAATCCAAAAATCATTCCTTTTTGACTTAACAACCTTAAACCTTTAATGTTAAGGTGTCCATATCTTAAATGCCATAAACTATACTCATTTTTTTGAGTTGTGATAAGCGCATGCCTTTCAATATTTGACACATTAAGTGGAAACATCTTATTTTTTGTCATGCAAACATTTACTATAATCAAACCATATTTTTTATCTCTAATAGTGTATGAATCATCATCAAATATTACTGAATATCCATCATCTACTAATTGTCCAACACTCAACAAGTTATGTGATAAAGTAGGAACAAAGAAAACATTGTCAAGGTATTTTACTTCCCTTGATTTGTCTTCATCTCAATTGTTCCTTTCCCTTCCACTTGGATTTGCTTGCTATCTCCAAGTTTAACTTTCAACTTGTGAGTTTCATCAATATCTCTAAATATTGATTTTATGCTTGATATATGATTAGAACATCCACTATCCAGAAACCAAATATCATTTGAGATATTATGAACTTGTGAATGAGTCATAAACAACTTACTATTTTCTTCATTTTTCTCCACATAGCTTGCTTGCTTTTCTCTTTTCCAGCAATCTGTCTTCATGTGATCAAACTTTTTATAGTAGTAACATTGAATTCCACTCTTGTAATTTTTTTTATCATAATTTGATTACCCTTGTTCTTTATGCCCATCAAAGTGTCATCTTCCTCTTCCATTTCCTCTACCACGAAATCCTCCTTTGTCACGACTTCTTCCTTCTGATTTTTTATCTTCTTTTGAAGTAAAAGACTCCCCAACCTGAAATGCTTTTTCTTCACTTTTTTCAAGTGACCTGTTCAACCTTACTTCATGTGCTTGCAAAGAACTCATTAGTTCATCAAATGAATAAGTAGATAAATCTTTTGACTCCTTAATTGCGGTAACAACATGATCAAATTTCGGAGTTAAACTTCTCAAAACTTTTGCAACAATTATATGATCAGAAAGATGTTCACTATAAGATTTCATTTGACTAACAATTTCAGTCACTTGAGAAAGAAAATCTTGCACCGATTCATTGCTTTTCATGAACAAAATTTCAAACTCACGATGGAGGGTTTGAAGTTTTACCGTAATCACCCTTGATGAGCCTTGAAATTTATTTTGAAGTATCAACCAAGCTTGCTTTGAGGTTGTCGCTACTGCAATTCTTGAGAAGATCGTCTCATGTACAGCTTGTTGAATGAAGAATAATGCCTTTGAGTCCTTCTTTCTATTCTCCCTCAGCTTGATTTCGTCATCTGGATCTACATATCCATTCTCTATTAAGTCCTAAAGATCTTGAGACTTGAATAGAGTCTTCATCTTGATACTCCAAAATTCATAGCTTTTACCCGAGAAGATGGGGATAAGGGGTTGAGACATGAAATTACCGTTAAAAGCCATAATGCCCAATTCAGATTGAAACTAGGATATGATACCACAAATGTTGGGGATGGAGGAGCAAGGAAAAAATAGAATACTACGATGCAAGTAAAAAGAAACCTTTCGACTCAAGAAAACTGATGTAGTATTAAAAAACAGGAGGATTGATAAGAACACTTACAAGATACAAATGCACACAAACTCTCTCTATCTTGCTTCATGAACTACGGTTCTATTTATAGGACCTAGTGACAACCACATTATAACTACTAGATTAGTTTCTCTATTTAAATTGATGAGTTAGGATATTGTCTTTCTTTTGGTAGTGGTAAACTCAGTATATTTTATGAATCAATAAAAGTTGGTTTTGGAAAATTGTGTGATGGTTTGTACATAATTAATTTGGATCTTAAGTTTGTAAAGACATTAATGACCCTACAATCAAGTGTTGGATTGAAACGTAGTTTCAATAATGAAAGATCTTCTATATTATGGCATAGACGATTCGGGCATATCTCCAAGGAAAGAATTGAAATATTAGTGAAGGATAATATTTTGGAACATTTAGATTTCATTGATTTTGATGTATGTATATATTGCATTAAAGGAAAGCAAACTAAATATATAAATAAAAATTCCACAAGAAGTAAAGAACTCCTTCAGATTATTCATACTAATATCTATAGACCACTCCATATTCCTTATTTTAGTGGAGAAAAGTATTTCATCACATTTATAGATGATCTGTCCAGATATGACTATGTTTATCTAATAAATAAAAAGTCTCAAGCCATTGATACTCTTGAAGTATACGTAAATGAGGTCGAGAGATAATTAGATAGAAAAGTTAAAATTGTCAGATCTGATAGGAGTGATGAATTTTATGATAGATATGATGGATCTAGTCAGAATATTGGTCCTTTTGCTAGATTCCTAGAACAACGGGATATTTATGCTCAATATGTATTACCAGGTGTGCCACAGCAGAACGATGTTGCTAAAAGGCGAAATTATACTCTTATGGATATGATTAGGAGCATGATGAGTTATTCATTTGTATCTAAGTCGATGTGGAGAGAAGCTCTTAGGACAGCTATGTACATCTTGAATAGGGTTCCTAGTAAGTCAGTTCTATCAACTCCATTTGAGTTATGGACTGGTAGGAAGTCTAGTCTAAGACATTTACATATTTGGGGATGTCCTGCAGAGATAAGACTATTCAATCCATATGAAAAGAAATTGGATCCAAGAACTATTTTAGGATATTTTATTGGTTATCCAGAAAAATCTAAAGGATATAAATTTTATTGCCCTAACCATAGTACGAGGATAATAGAATCTGGTAATGTAAAATTCCTAGAAAATGACAAAATCAATAGGAGTGAAAAATCTCGGAGGATCAATTTTGATATTGAGGAGATTCAGGTTAATTCTCTCGTATCATCTCTTATTCAAGAAATTGTTGTTCCTCAAATCAATGAGACTATTGATGAGGGTGAACAACAAAATAACATCAAAGAACTCTCACATGACATTGATGTCGCCACTGATGATCTTGTAGAATAATCATAATTGGTAGCTTTGAGAAGATCTCAAAGGAAAAGGAAACATGTCATTTCTGATGATTATGTGGTATATCTATAAGAATTATATTATGATATAGGAATAAAAAGAGACCCCTTAACGTTTTCACAAGCCATAGAAAGTAACAATTCTGAAAAATAGTATGATGCAATGAAATAAGAGTTAAAATCAATGGTCTAGAATGGTGTTTGGGATCTCATTGAATTGCCCAATAATTATAAAAGAGTCGATTGTAAATGAGTCTTTAAGACAAAACGTGACTCAACGGGTAATATCGAACGATATAAAGTCAGACTTGTGGCCAAAGGTTTTTATCATAAAGAAGGCATCGACTATCATGAGACTTTTTCTCCAGTTTCTAAAAAGGACTCATTGAGAATCGTTAAAGCATTAGTAGCTCATTATGATCTTGAGTTGCATCAGATGGATATGAAAATAATATTTCTGAATGGGGATCTGGATGAGAAAATCTATATGGAACAACCTGAAGGATTCATAGAAAAGCGAAAAGAAGGTTGGGCTTGTAAAATTAAGAAATCCATTTATGACCTTAAAAAAGCTTCTAGATAATGATAAATAAAGTTTCATAATACAATTACTTCCTTCGGATTTAAGGAAAACACTGTTGATCAGTGTATATATTTGAAGGTAAGTGGGAGCAAGTTTATTATATTGGTCTTATATGTGGATGATATTTTACTTGCTAGTAGTGATCTTGGTTTATTGCATGAAATCAAGATATTTCTTAACAAGAACTTTAAGATGGTTGATATGAATGAGGTAACTTATGTTATTGGCATTGAGATATTCAGAGATAGATCTCAAGGATTATTAGGATTATCTCCGAAAGGATATATTAATCGTATCTTGGAAAGATTTAATATGCAGCTTTGCTCAGCCAATGATATACCTATTATTAGAGGTGAAAATTTTAGTAAAAAATAATGCCCAAAAAATGACTTAGAAAAAAATCAAATGAAGAATATTCTTTATGGGTGCGCAATTGAAAGTCTATTATATGCTCAAACCTGTACAAAACCAGTTATCAGTTTTGCAGTTATAATACTAGGAACATACCAAAGCAACCCAAGAATGAAACATTGGAAAACTACAAAGAAAATAATGAGATATATGCATGGGACAAAAGATTATATGTTCACATACAAGAGATCAGATTAGCTTGAAGTGACAGGATATTCAGTTGCTAATTTTGCAAATTGCCTCGACAGTAGGAAGTCCACTTTAGGATTTGTATTCTTGTTAGTTGGTGGGGCAATTTCTTGGAAAAGTACAAAGTAATCGCTTATTGCATCATCAACAATGGAAGCTGAATTTGTGGCATGCTTTGAGGCCACAAATCAAGCTTTATGACTGCGAAATTTCATCTTAGAACTTGGTGTAGTCGACTCAATTACCAGGCTGCTAAAGATATTTTGTGATAACACCGCAGTAGTTTTCTTCTCTAAGAATGACAAGTAGTCTAGTGGTTCCAAACACATTGAGATAAAGTACTTGGTGGTTAGAGAAAGAGTCCAGAAACAGTAAGTGTCAATTGAGAACCTAAGCACCACTATGATGATTGTTGATCCATTGACAAAAGTCTTATAGTATAAAAAATTTAAAGAATATGTTCTTAGAATGGGGCTTATGAGCAAGTTATAAAAGATATGGTGATGCATGTTTATGTTGATGCTATTATTGATATTTTTCTTGCTTAATTAAAGTTATTTGTTTTGCTATCATGTTTACATTTATGTTTATGCATATTATGGTTGAATATAATAATAGGATTATCTTGACAAGACAAATTACAGGGGTCATTATGGATTATATTAAGAAAGACTAACAATGTTGTGGTACATAGAAGGGAGTATGATATTGATGAAATACAACTGCTATGACTCGCATTGATGGTTGGACTTAATATAGTATTATTATGATTATTGGACTTATTGGCTTATTTTAAAATTCATGATCATGTATAAAATACTTTTTAAAATTCTTTAGATTCCAATTAGGTAAAATTATTTTTTAAACAAATTTTGTTTTATTTATTTTGATTTTAAATATATCTTTTATATCTTATCAATTAATGGGCCAAGTGGGAGAATGTTAGATTTTGTGACCCTTTATAATTGGATAAGATATATAATATAATTAATTGGATTCTGTTAAAATATTTTAGCTAATAGAATATAAGTCCAATAGGATTACTTAGGAGATAACCTTGATGGGAGGAAATCTCCTAATATCTTATCCTAGATCGTATGCTCTTGTCTATAAATAAACAGAACCTCTAGGGTCTGAGGGCACGCACAGACGCATGTCTCACAGCGAACATAGTTGAGGGATTACAGTTTTTCTCTCAACTCTCTCCCTAAACCATCAATCTAGGTGGTCCTGTGAGAAGATAGAAAGACAAAAAAAAAGATCTAGTTCCTTTTTACAAATTGACAGCGATCTTGGATTAAAGACGGTGCCTTGTAGATCAAACAGAGATCTCTGAACAGATGACATCAAAAGGTACGCATCATTAAACTAGATCTAAGTATTTGATTTCACATAAAAATTATTTCCGTATTTAATATAACATATTATAGATTTTTATACTTACAAAATATGATAGTTGATGGTTTAAAATTTGAACTTAAAGAGCCAAGTTAGCTGAAGAGGAACCATCCAAGATGGAATCATTGGTTGAACATCTTCAAATGGAGGTGACTGATGCAAGGAAGGCCGAATCAGACGCATGTAAGCAAGTTGAAGAGTTGAAAAAGGAGGTGGCATCTATAGAAACTCGGCAGAAGGAAGCCAATAAATCTGAGAAATCTGCAGCAGAATCTCTTGTAATCATGAGGAAACAGATGGAAGAGTGTGCCACATTACTGCAAGACGCTGAAAATGAGATTTTCACTCTAAAAGGAAAGAGAATCTATGGAGATTGAGGTAGTTAAGTACAAAAATTTTCTTGAGCAACCAGATAGGAATCGTGATTTCTCACAGGAAGAGGCAGTAAGCTTGAGAAAGATAGTTGAACTGTTAAAATCCGTGCTTAAGAAACTGGAGGAGGAGAAGTTGCAGGCACTCAACAAGGAGAAGATTGTTGCACCAGATATTTAGAGACTGTTGGGAGTACAGGAACAAGCTCATTAATGAACTCAACACTAGTAGAGATGAAGGAGAGAAGGTCAAAAAAGCAATGAAAGGTTTAGTTTCGGCATCGCATGAAATGTCTACTGAAGCCAGAGAAAAATCAAGAAAGGCTTTTAGCAAAGCAAGCTGAAATTGAAGATGCCCAGGTGCAGATAGAGCACATGAATTCATCTATCAAGAACATTGAAGAGAGGTACGAGGTCATGCTTGACGAAGCAAGACATGAGATAGTTTGCCTCAAGAAAACAGTCTAAAAATTCAAAACAGAAACCAGCAATTCAAGCAGTAAGTAGGACACAAAGAAGCTGTTAGGATCAAGAGCACTAAGATAGGGGGGGGGGAGGGGTGAATTAGTGCAGCGAAAAACTTTCGACGTTTAAAATTGCATTCGTATAATAAAAACGATTTCGGTAAGAAAGCTGATTCGGAAATCACTTTAACTTAAGATCAAGTGAGATGCAGTTAAAATAAAGATATAGAGGTAGTTTGCAGTTAAGATAGAGAACAAAAAGTAAATGCAAACCGAGATTTAGAGTGGTTCGGTCAATCTTGACCTACATCCACTTTTGGCTTCCTCCTCTGATGATGTCACCGATGTCTACTAGAGGCCTTCCTTCAATAGGCGAAGGCCAATCATCCTTTTACAGTTTTACTCCTTTTGATGGGCTTAGGAGACAACCCTTACAGAAATTTCTCTCATCTCTTGAAAGATCAAAACTTGGAAGAAAAGAGGGAGGAGAACTTCTAGCCTTTATTACTTTTAAGCTCTAAAAATCATAGAGTAAGATTGGATTTTCGATGCCCTTCCATGCAGTAAAGGGTGGGGTATATATAGGTCCCAAACTGGTTTAAATTTGGAGCTCAAAAATGTCTTTTCTCATATTTTCAGGATCCTAGTGGTACTACCTCCTGGCTAGGGCAGTACAACTACATAGCAGCCCGGAGACTGAGCCTCTAGACGGTGCCACCGCCTGACAAGGGCAGTACCACCGCCCAGTCTCGCTTGGAGACTGAGCCCAGGTGGTGCCACCGCTTGACTAGGGTGGTTGCACCACCCAGTTTCGCTCGGAGACTGAGCCCAAGCGGTGCCACCGCTTGACCTGGGTGGTTACACTGCCCAGCTTTCCTAGGAGACCATCTCCTGGGCGGTGCCACCGCTTGGCAAGAATTCTAGTCCGAATGGGTTGATCCATTTGGCCCAATTTAGGTCTATTAAGGGCCCAATTGCCCCCAGATTAAGTTAATGGGATCACCTCCCATTCTTAACATAATCTACATGCTAACTATGATATTTCTTAAGACATTTACTGCAACTTGCTCCGGTGCGTCAATCACTTCTTCCGGTAAGCTTCCGGCGAACTTCCAGTGAACATCCGACGAATCTTCGGCAATGCTCTAGTAGGCTTTCGACAAACTCCTAGACTTGCGACGATCCACTTGGCGAGTTCCGACGAGCTTCTTTGGCAAGCTCTTGGACTTCTCGGATTTGTTCCCGTAGAACCTCCGATGACCGTCCGGACTTCCGTCGAACTCTCGAACTCTCAACGTGATCATAGTATTAACTCCGACGCAACTCTTGCTGCATGTCTTACTTCCATCGTAGTTAATCCTGCACATGTAAAACAAAACTTCGATCGAGACAATTAATTCTAAGTAATTAACCAAGTTATCCGGCATGTCATTAGTCCCTCGATGCTTCATCCGATTATTCGACGCATCATCCTCTCTTGCGACCTATTACCCAATCGGCCAGTTGACTCTGCAACTTCAATATTCTTGGCACAATACTTGCTCTTCTTGGCCCGATGCTAGAGTCCACGGCCCGAAGCCTTCTGTCGATATGTTGACCGATCCACCAGCCCGACGTCCAATCTTCTAACATGTTCCTCTAGCACAACATGATTTTTCCTGCTTTAATTGTCTCATCCTGATCGAAGCATCCTGTGTCACTCAAAATGTAAATTAAAACATAAACATATATCAAGTGGTTTCATCATCAAAATACGAGATTCAACAATCTCCCCCTTTTTGATGATGACAACCAATTGATAATGGAGTTAAACTTAACTCCCGGAGTTTAAACAAACTCCCCTTATCAATATGCCATAGAACCTTGAATTCAAACTGAATTCAAGTCATTACAATATTCATCATGAATACTTGCAACACGTCATCATTAACTTATGCATAACATCATACTTCTCCCCCTTTGTCATCATCAAAAAGGAGAAGTCCAACTATTCTTGTGTTTGGAATATAAGTTTAACTCATTGCTTGAAAAACATAATATCAAGTTTTATCATCATGCAATTTTGAAGCTAGAAAATTTAGCAAGTGTTACATAATGCTTAGAACATTCAAGCTATCAAGTTTTAGATATGCAAGTTTTACAGCATACAAGATAGCACTTTTGGTAATGTTCAAGATAGCAAGTTATACATCATGCAAGCTAGCAATGTTACAACATTTTAGAACATGCAAGCTAGTAATTTAGAGATGTTCAAGAAAGCAACTCTTGCTTCTTGAAATATGCAAGTTTTACAATATACAAGCTAGCAAATTCAAAGATATGCAAGTTGGCATAGTTGCTTTTCTTGAATAGGCAGATAGCACATTTTTGCACTTTCTTGAGATTTCAAGCTAGTAATTCTCGGTGATGTTCAAGATAGCAATTTCTTCTCTTTTGAGAAGTACAATTTTTGCTTTCTTCATGAATTGTGCAAGCTAGCTATCTCCCCCTTTGTTATTGTCAAAAAGAAAGGAAGACCCTTTATGTCAATTTTTAAATCATGACAAAGGTGAGTAATCATTCTTATTTCAAAATTTCATAATTGAGATAAACCTTGAATTCAAATTAAGGCAATTTTAATCATGATTTATATCATATGCAATTCATCACATACATCATAATAAAAAGCATAAGTATTGTATACATCATTTTAGCAATAAATCATAGTATTTCTGTTAGGATCGGAATGACACTAAGAGGGGGGGGGTGAATTAGTGCAGCGGATTAAAACTTTGGTTTTAGAAAATCTTTCGTACGAAAAGAACGAAACTTGAAAAGCTTAACTTGAAAGCGTATTCTTAATATTGTGCAACAAAGGTAATAAGGAACTAAAGCATGTAAGAAAGTTTGCAATAATGTAAATGGCAATAATGAAATGCAAACCAAGGATGACGTCGATTTTAGAGTGGTTCGGTCAAATGACCTACTCCACTTGCGAGGCCCCTCTTCGATGAGGCTCCCACCTTCCACTAGCAAATCTCTTGAAATGAAAGGGTAAATACCCCTCTTACAACCTTTTACAAGCAGTTCAACCTCTTACAAAATTTCAGCAAGAAAGAATGAGGAGAACTCTCTAGCAAAATGAAAACAAGACTTGCTAAGACTTTCTAAGACTTTTCTCTCAATCAAATTGCTTGTCAAAAGTTGTAATCTCAGCTGAGATTTGAGGGGTATTTATAGGCCTCAAGAGGATTCAAATTTGGGCTCCAAATTTGAATTCTCTTGGAGTTCCCGATGCTGGCGGTGCCACCGCCTGTCAGCGGCGGTGCCACCGCCTATCAGTTTCTGACGCTGACAGTACTGGGCGGTGCCACTGCCCAGCTCAGGCGGTGTCACCGCTTGGCTCTCGGGCACTGGGCGGTGCCACCGCCCAGACTAGGCGGTGCCACCGCCCAGCTCTCGGGTGTTGGGCGGTGCAACCGCCCAATCTGGCAGCGCCACCGCCAGACTCTTTGGTTGACTGGTTGGGCTTCAAACTTAGCCCAAACAAAGTCTAATTTTGGGCCCAGTTGGCCCCTAACCAGGATATAGGATTATCTCTTAATCCTAATCCTAATTACAAGTTAACTACATAACAGAAACACCTCCTAAGCAAGTTTTTCAACCGCAAACGTCGAGTCTTGTTCCGGCGAGCTTTCCGACGAACTTCTTCCGACGGGCTCCAAGCACGCTCCCGAACTTGCGATGACTTTAATGAGTAGCCGAGCCTTCTCGGTGATCTCCGTGAACCTCCGACGATCTCTTCGGTGAACTTCCGAAAATTCTGACAGGTTCCCGATTTCTTCTCAGTTGGTTCCGGCAGCATCTCCGATGATTCTTCGAACTCTTAAACGTCCATCGAACTTGACTCCGGTATACTTGCTTTGTGTTTTTATCATAGTTAACCCTGCACACTTAACTCAATAATATGGATTAGATCAAATAACTCATCAATTGATTTTATCATCAAAATCCGAGATTCAACAATCTCCCCCTTTTTGATGATGACAATCAATTGATGACGGAGTTAAACATAACTCCCCCTATCTATATGCTATATTATAAGAAGTTAAAAAAAATAAACACTTGAATTTTATCCCATTGAATTCAAACATGAACCGATAAGGTCTAACCGTAGAACTTATCACTATTCTCATTGTAAATACGAAACTTCGATGAAAAAAAAAAATTATTTTCAAGTCGAATGAAGATTTTTATCATGAATTTAATGATATGTTAGACATGCTTATATGATTTTGCGAATTTCTCAAAGATTATACAAGGCACATAAGACATTTATATCACATAAGACATTTATATCACACTAGCTTATATAAGTCATCACTTTTCTCCCCCTTTGTCATCAACAAAAAGGAATACAATTTCATAGAAAAATTTAGCATTGATTTTATCAAACCTCTTCTTTTTATACAAGCCCATGGTAATTCGAAACTCATCATGCATTCATGCAAATCCAGCATTCATTAATACTTATCCAGAATTCAGCTTAAAAAGAGAGATCAGCATTCAACCAAAAGCATATATCCAGAATTTAAATACAAAACAGAAGTTCAGGTTTTGTTCAAAAGACGACCAGTTTGGAGCATGAGATTAAGAACAGAATAAAAAGATACATCAATCCGTAGGAGGTAATCCATAGTGCTGATATATAACATCTATTTTTCGATTTAGCTGTCATAGTTCCTTTAAAATTTTCATTTGCTGGAGTTGAATTTGTTCCTGTTGCGATTTGAGTTGGTCTTGTTGGAATTTGATCTGAGATAGTTCTGCCATAATGAGTCCTTCAGAGGATGAAACAGGAGCTGAAGGCGCTGCATCAAAGGGACTAGGAGGAGGAGATTCATTTCCCACAATAATTGGTGTTTCCGGTTGTTCTATTGGAATAGGATCTGTCCTTCTAGGTTGTCTTACCCATATCCCATTGTTAAATATGCACCTAAGCCTCTTTAGTAGATTTTTATTGATGATGTTATATCTATTACTATAAATTGTGTCTTCATCGGGTGGGATGCAAATGTTATAGGCATGAAGAAATCTAGTGATTAACCCCCCATATGGCAACATAATATCTTTAGCTGTAATGTCCTGCATGTGTTGCCGTATAGAGTATCCAAAACAGTTTTGTTGACCGGTCATGATCTAATACATAGTGCTTATCTCTAGTGTACTCATTTCATCAAGATGATATTGTTTAGGGAATAATATGCTTGTCATGATATGATGAAGAACCTTAGAGTTAAAAGGTAGTAAGTGTTCACAACTCTTGGGTATTATACCGAAGTTTGAGTTTGCAAAAATTGTTTCGATAGCTTCGGCGTAGGTTGCTCCTATTATATTAACATCCCATTTTGCTCTAAAATAGCAGCCCCTATCTTCTTTAGTGATGCCGAGCAGGTTACAAATGGAATTATCAGAAATCCTAATTTCGGTTCCTAATATGTAGGAACTTAGTCTATCGTTATCAACCCATAGATTTGCATAAAAGAGCTTTACCAATCTAGGATAAATTGGTTCATTTATTTGTAAGAGAGGTAGGGCCTCTAGATGAGCAAACCACCTAATAGGTTCTAAATCTCCTAGTTCATCAAGATCAACGTATTTTCCCTTATGGATATATCGTGTTTCAAAGTTAGGAAACCTAAGGGAGTCTTCTTTGGATCTAAAAAGAGTGTGGTCATATGAATCTCCATCAATCTTTTTCCCTTTTGATCTCTTAGGAGCCATTTTCTAGACAAAATGATAAGAGAAATAAGACTTGTAATGAATAACTGAAACAAGAAGAGAATGAAGGGAGGATTTTACCTTATGGATTGTTTTTGAGATGATGGAGAGTTTGGACCCTCAAGATTCCTTCTCCAAGGTTTGTAGAAGGCAGAATGAGAGATTGAGAGAATTTGAGAGAGCTTGAGAAAGATTTCCACGGGTTGGGGGCGGTGTCACCGCCGGCCCTAACCTTCTCGGGTTATAAAGGGTTCTCGGGCGGTGCCACCGCCTGAACAAGCGGTGCCACCGCCTGACGCCCGAGCGCTCAGGCGGTGCTACCGCCGATTCTGGCGGTGCCACCGCTGGCTGGCCGTGAAAGAGGAAAGAACACTTTTCTTCCCCCTTTCTTGATTTCCAGAGGTTTTTTGACGCAAGGAAAGGTTGAGACATTGAGTTGTAGTTTTAATATATCATTTGGAATCGAAGGAGGAAGATGAAATCAAATTCACAAACGAGCGGAACAGGAATAAGATATTCTTCGTAAAATCCTTTCAAAAGTCTTACTCCAAGGGACAATTTAACATGCCTAGTTCCCTTCTAATAAATTCAAATTGATCTTCATTTAAGGCTTTTGTAAAGATATCTGCTAATTGATGCTTTGTGTCAATGAATTCTAGAATAACATCATTGTTAAGGACATGATCGCGTATGAAATGATGCCTAACATCAATGTGTTTAGTTCTAGAGTGCTGAATTGGATTCTTAGTAAGACATATGGCACTAGTATTATCACATTTTATGGGAATATTTTTAAAGTGAATTCCGTAGTCTTCTAATGTATTTCTCATCCAAACAACTTGTGCACAGCATGCACTTGCAGCAATGTATTCGGCTTTTGCCGTAGATAGTGCAACTGAATTTTGTTTCTTGGAAGTCTAAGAAACAAGTGCATGTCCTAAAAATTGGCATGTTCCGGATGTACTTTTTCTATCTATCCTGCATCCGCCAAAATCGGTATCCGCATAAGCTATTAAATCAAAATTTTCAGATTTTGGATACCACAATCCTAAATTTGGAGTTCCTTTAAGATACCTAAATATTCTTTTAACACTTTTAAGATGAGATAATTTAGGATTAGATTGAAACCTAGCGCAAAGTCCTACACTAAACATAATATCCGGTCTAGTCGCGGTGAGGTAGAGTAGGCTACCTATCATTCCTCTATATGTTTTTTGATCGAAATGTTCACTATTTTCATCCATTTCTAACTTAGTTGCAGTACTCATAGGAGTGTTTATTGCTTTTGAATTATTCATGTTAAATCGTTTTAACAATTCTAATGTGTATTTAGATTGGTTAAGAAATATACCATCCTTAAGTTGTTTGATTTATAATCCTAAAAAGAAAGTTAATTCACCCATTAAACTCATTTCAAATTCATGACTCATAGATTTGGCAAATGATTCACATAGTGATTCATCCGAAGACCCAAAAATGATATCGTCAACATAAATTTGCACAATAAGAAAATTCTTTTCAAAATGTTTAATAAACAATGTAGTATCAACCTTGCCTTTGGTAAAATTATTTAAAATAAGAAAGGAACTAAGCCTTTCATACCAAGCTCTAGGGGCTTGTTTCAAGCCATAGAGAGCCTTAGTCAATTTGAATACATGATTAGGAAGAAGAGAATTTTTAAATCCGGGAGGTTGTTCGACATATACTTCTTCGGAAATAAAACCATTCAAGAAGGCACTTTTGACATCCATTTGAAATAGTTTAAAATTATAACTACTAGCATAGGCAAGGAGCATCCTTATGGCTTCTAATCGAGCCACGGGAGCGAAGGTTTCTTCGTAATCGATACCTTCTTCTTGGTTGAAACCTTTGGCCACTAATCTAGCCTTGTTTCTAACCACGATACCATTTTCGTCTTGCTTGTTTCTAAAGACCCATTTAGTACCAATGATTAAATGGTCACTAGGTCTAGGAACAAGCTCCCATACCTTATTCCTCTCAAATTGATTCAATTCCTCTTGCATTACAATAACCCAAAAATCATCTTTTATGGCCTCGTCAATGCACTTAGGTTCGATTTGAGAAAGGAAGGCGGCATTAGCACAAAAATTCTTGAAAGAGGAACGAGTTTGAACCCCTTTAGTTGTATCCCCTATAATTTGCTCATTTGGATGAGCATCTATATACTTCCATTCCTTAGGTAAGGAAATTTCGGAAGAAGGTGCATCCAAGTTGCTATTTTGAGGAGGGGGTTCATTCAAATTCAAATTATCAAAACCAAGATCATCATCAAAATCATTTTTCTTTAAATTTGAAACTTCATTAAAAGCTACATGAATAGACTCTTCAATTACTAAAGTTTGTTTATTAAAAACCCGAAAAGCTTTAGAAACGGAAGAGTAACCAAGAAAGATGCCTGCATCGGATTTAGTGTCAAATTTTTCTAAGGCATCCCTTTCATTTAAAATAAAGCATTTACAACCGAAAACTTTAAAATAGGAGATGTTTGGTTTTTTGTTATTCCATAATTCATAGGGAGTTTTTGATAAGGATGGTCTTATTAGAACTCTATTCATGATGTAGCAAGCCGTATTTATGGCTTCGGCCCAAAAGTACTTAGGTAAGCTATGTTCATTCAACATAGTTCTTGCCATTTCTTGTAGGTTTCTATTTTTTCTTTCAACTACTCCATTTTGTTGGGGATTTCTTGGAGTGGAGAAGTTGTGATTGTATCCATTAACTTTACAAAAATTTTGAAAGTCATGGTTTTGAAATTCGCCACCATGATCACTCCGGATTGATGAAATCGTGAAACCTTTTTCATTTTGAGTGAGTTTACAAAATTTAGAGAAGCACTTGAAACAATCACTTTTGTGAATCAAGAAATAGGTCCAAGTGTATCTAGAGTAGTCATCCACAATCACAAAAGCATATTTGCTTCCACCTAGACTTGTCGTATCAATTGGTCCAAATAAGTCCAAATGGATCAATTGTAATGGTCTAGTGGTGCTAATTTGATTTTTTGGTTTAAAGCTTGTTTTTATTTGTTTCCCTAGTTGACATGCATCGCATACCTTATCCTTAATAAACTTTATATTCGGAATCCCTCGGACTAATTCTTGAGATGAGATTTTAGATATTGTTTTCATGCTTGCATGGCCTAATCTCCTATGCCAAAGCCAAGCATCATCATTTACGGCGGAGAAACACATTTCATTTCTTAGTTCATCAAGATTGATGGTATAGACATTATTTTGTTTTAAAGCAATCATAGTCATGTTATGATTTGGTTTTTCAATAATGCACATATTTGATTCAAATCTAACGATATAGCCTTTATCGCATAATTGACTAATGCTCAATAGATTATGTTTCAATCCATCAACTAGTAACACATCATCAATGGAAAAACTTGATTTGTTACCTATGGTTCCCTTGCCAATGATTTTGCCTTTGTTGTTGTCTCCGAAGGTGACATAGCCTTCGTCCATGCTAGTGAGCTTGGAGAATTGGGATGGATCTCCGGTCATATGCCTTGAGCATCCACTATCAAGATACCATCTCTTGCTCCTAGCATGTGATGGTGTATGTTTCTACAAGAAGGAATTATTTTTAGGTACCCATTTACTTTTGGGTGCCTCAAAAACTAATCTAACTTGTTTATCATGTTGCATAGACTTGATCATGGTTCCTTTAGGAACCCAAATCAATTTGTTCGGACTAATTTTCTTGAATGGACATTGGTAAGTTATATGTCCATATTTGCAACAAAAGTTGCAATTGCTTTGGTGTTGAACATGTAAGATAGGACCTTTAATAAAGGTGGTTGGATTTTGGTGAGTACTTCTCACAAATCCGATTCCACTCCTTTTAGGAACGTGACCCTTATTTGTAAGGATCATGTTTAAGGACTTGCTACCGACCTCGAATTTCTTCAAGGTATCTTTAAGTACCAAGTTCACATTTTGGAGAGTTTCTAGATCATGGCATTTAGCACATAGAGCTATACTATCATGATATTCAGTTTTTAATTTATCAAAATCACAAGTAAGGCTATCATGCTTCTTTTTTAGCATTTTGTACTTTCTACTAATTGTCTTACATTCATCAAATAACTCATGGAAGGCATTTAATAGTTCATGATAAGGTAAATCTGCATTAATTAAATTCGTTACCTCTTCTTCGAAGGCCATTAGAGCGTAGTGAGCAACTTGCTCGGTGTTGGACTCCTCTTCTTCGGACGTGCTTGAATCATCCCATGTTGCCTTGAGCGCCTTCTTCTTTGATACTTTCTTTTTGGCTTGTGGACAATCATTCTTGTAGTGTCCCAGTTTCTTGCACTCATAGCAAATTACTTGGTCATTCTTGTGTTCGAATTTATTTTTTGTATTATTTTTAAATTTGTTCTTTCTTAAATATTTTTTAAATTTTTGAGTCAAAAGTGCAATGTCATTGTCACTGTCCTCATCACTTGATGTTCCTTTCAAGTGGTCTTCTTGTAATGTGAGTGCCATATCCTTCCTGTTCTTTGGAAGGGGGTTCTCAAGCTCGTCATGAGCTTGACATGTCATTTCGTAGGTCATCAGAGACCCAATGAGTTCTTCAAGAGGGAATGTTTTAAGGTCTTTGGCCTCTTGAATGGCCGTAACTTTTGGATCCCAACTTTTAGGGAGGGATCTTAAGATTTTAGTTACTAGTTCAAAGTTAGTAAAATCTTTACCAAGAGCTTTGAGTCCATTGATGACATCCGTAAACCGGGTGTACATGTCTCCGTTGGACTCACTTGGTTTCATTCGGAAAAGTTCGTAAGAGTGCACAAGAATGTTGATTTTGGACTCTTTTACTCGGCTAGTGCCTTCATGAGTGACCTCAAGAGTTCTCCAAATATCAAAAGCCGAATCACAAATTGAAACACGATTAAATTCATTTTTGTCTAGTGCATAAAACAAGGCATTCATAGCCTTTGCATTTAAAGCAAAAACCTTCTTCTCCGATTCATCCCATTCGCTCATCGGAAGAGAAGATTTTTGAAATCCATTTTCAACAATAGTCCAAAGCTCGAAATCCATAGAAATGAGGAAGATCCTCATCCGAGTCTTCCAATACGTGTAATCCGACCCATTAAACATAGGTGGACGTGTGATAGAGTGTCCCTCATGCATGCCAGAGTAAGCCATCTCTCTTGGGTATTAAACCAAATATGAGAGTGAGCCTTGCTCTGATACCAATTGTTAGGATCGGAGTGGCACTAAGAGGGGGGGGGTGAATTAGTGCAGCGGATTAAAACTTCGGTTTTAGAAAATCTTTTGTACGAAAAGAACGAAACTTGAAAAGCTTAACTTGAAAGCGTATTCTTAATGTTGTGCAGCAAAGGTAATAAGGAACTAAAGCATGTAAGAAAGTTTGCAATAATGTAAATGGCAATAATGAAATGCAAACCAAGGATGACGCCGATTTTAGAGTGGTTCGGTCAAATGACCTACTCCACTTGCGAGGCCCCTCTTCGATGAGGCTCCCACCTTCCACTAGCAAATCTCTTGAAATGGAAGGGTAAATACCCCTCTTACAATCTTTTACAAGCAGTTCAACCTCTTACAAAATTTCAGCAAGAAAGAATGAGGAGAACTCTCTAGCAAAATGAAAACAAGACTTGCTAAGACTTTCTAAGACTTTTCTCTCAATCAAATTGCTTGTCAAAAGTTGTAATCTCAGCTGAGATTTTAGGGGTATTTATAGGCCTCAAGAGGATTCAAATTTGGGCTCCAAATTTGAATTCTCTTGGAGTTCCCGATGTTGGCGGTGCCACCGCCTGTCAGCGGCGGTGCCACCGCCTGTCAGTTTCTGACGCTGACAGTACTGGGCGGTGCCACCGCCTGGCTCTCGGGCACTGGGTGGTGCAACTGCCCAGACCAGGCGGTGCCACCGCCCAGCTCTCGGGTGTTGGTCGGTGCAACCGCCCAGTCTGGCAGTGCCACCGCCAAACTCTTTGGTTGACTAGTTGGGCTTCAAACTTAGCCCAAACAAAGTCTAATTTTGGGCCCAGTTGGCCCCTAACCAGGATATAGGATTATCTCTTAATCCTAATCCTAATTACAAGTTAACTACATAACAGAAACACCTCCTAAGCAAGTTTTTCAACCGCAAACGTCGAGTCTTGTTCCGGCGAGCTTTCCGACGAACTTCTTCCGACGGGCTCCAAGCACGCTCCCGAACTTGTGATGACTTTAATGAGTAGCCGAGCCTTCTCGGTGATCTTCGTGAACCTCCGACGATCTCTTCGGCGAACTTCCGAAAATTCTGATAGGTTCCCGATTTCTTCTCGGTTGGTTCTAGCAGCATCTCCGACGATTCTTCGAACTCTTAAACGTCCATCGAACTTGACTCCGGTATACTTGCTTTGTGTTTTTATCGTAGTTAACCCTGCACACTTAACTCAATAATATGGATTAGATCAAATAACCCATCAATTGATTTTATCATCAAAATCCGAGATTCAACAATTTAATCACATGGCAAGATATCAGCAAGTAAAATTACGATGCAAGTTCTTGATATCTTAACATGATTCAAACATTTCAAGTGTTTAGTAATTATAGCATTTCATCTATTTCTCATTCAAATATGACACTCATAGTATCAATTCATATATTTCTCCCCCTTTGTCATCAATAAAAAAGAGAACGATATAAGCAAGTTTTAAACGTAAGTGCGGTAATGATTTATGCCATAACTAGGTTTATGTCATTTTTTAATAATGAGTGATAGGATATCAATTATACAAACATCTCAAGGAAAACATGACATGGAGATAGCTTTCATTACTTCTTCCTCTTTATTTGTTATTATCTTTTTGCATGGAGGAAAGTCACTTGTGAGCTTACTCGAATAAAGTTAAAATTGATAAGATATTAAAGCACACTTCATTTTTACAAGGATCAAGATATATGTGTGAATCAAATCCTTGCACGTAAAACTATTTCTCTAAAGATATAAGAAGGAATCATCAAATCCATTTCTCGAAAGATATTTTTCACATGATAAGTCTATAAGAGATGCATTTGCTAGTTGATTCCATATGTCAAAAATCAATAATATGAATCAAACTCGATATGACATATGTTTATTAAGTCCGAAAGAGAATAATGTATCGAGAAAATCTGATTGTTAGGATCAAGAAGATCCGAAAATAAAATTTAACACTTTCATGCATTCGGACAAGGTTTTGCTATAGATTTTCAAATTCAATCATGAAGATAAAACATGCTTATTATCATGAAAATTTTTGTATCCAAAACACATAATTTCCAACATGTTATTAAGGTATGTAATTGTGTAAAATTATCATGGCAATTAAGTGATTTGATCATTGAATCAAGAAAGTCCAAAAAATAATCTTAACAAGTTTATGCATTCGGGCACATTTTTGCCATAGTTTTTTAATGAAGATAAAACATGTTCATCAACATGGAAATTTTTTGTATTCAAAACATATAATTTCCAACATGTTATTAAGGCATGCAATAGTGTAAAATTATTATCATAGCAATTATATACTACCATGCATGATCTAAAATTCTCCTCATTTTATCATTGTAGACAAGAAAGAAGAAGGGAAAAACAAAATAGTGTAAAATATTTTAATCATTTCAAGGCATACAAGCCATAAATACAATCACATCATGTCATGAAAGATAAAATCACTTGAATACCATAATACATGATTCATTTTGACACATCTCCTCTTTAAATAAAAAATGAAAGGAATTCTTAGGAGATCATTGTTGAATCCCATATTTTGATGATGAAACCACTTGATATGTATTTATGTTTTAATCTACGTTTTGAGTGACGTAGGATGCTTCGATTAGGATGAGACAATTAAAGCAGAAAAAATCATGTTGTGCCGGAGGAACATGTCAGAAGATTGGACGTCGGGCCGGGGGATCGATCAATGTATCGATAGAAGGCTTTGGGTCGTGGACTCGGGCATCGGGCCAAGAAGAGTGGGTATTGTGCCAAGGATATTGGAGTTGCATAGTCAACTGGCCGATTGGGCAATAGGCCGTAGGAGAGGACGTTGCGCCGAATAATCGGACGAAGTGTCGAGGGACCAATGACATGCCAGACAACTTGGTTAATTGCTTAGGATTAATTGTCTCGATTGAAGTTTTATTTTACATATGCAGGATTAACTACGATAGAAGTAAGACATGCAGTAGAAGTTACGCCGGAGTCAAGACTATGATCACGTTGGGAGTTCGAGAGTTCCATGGAAGTCCGGACGGTTGTCGAAGGTTCTGCGGGAACAAATATGAGAAGTCCAGGAGCTTGCCAAAGAAGCTCGTCGGAACTCGCCAAGTGGATCATTACAAGTCCAGGAGTTTGCTGGAAGTCTGCCGGAGCATCGCCGAAGGTTCGTCGGATATTCATCGGAAGTTCGCTGGAAGAAGCGATTGACGCACCAGAGCAAGTTGCAGTAAATGTCTTAAGAAATATCGTAGTTAGCATGTAGATTAAGTTAGGAATGGAAGGTGATCCCATTAACTTAATCTGGGGGCAATTGGGCCCTTGATAGACCCAAATTGGGCCGAATAGATCAACTTATTCGGATCAGAATTCCTGTTAGGCAGTGGCACTGCCCAGGAGATGGTCTCCCAAGAAAGCTGGCGGTGCAACCACCTAGGTTAGGCGGTGGCACCACATGGGCTCAATCTCTGAGCGAGACTGGGCGGTGCAACCGCCCCAGTCAGGCGGTGGCATCGCTTGGGCTCAGTCTTTGAGCGAGACTGGGCGGTACAATCGCCCCTGACAAGCGGTGGAACCACTTAAGCTCGGTCTCCGAGCTCTGCCAAGCAGTGCAACCGCCCTTGATAGGAGGTGGCACCACCCAGAGGCTCAGTCTCCAAGCTTTGCCAAGCGGTGCAACCGCCCCTAACAGGAGGTGGAACCACCCAAAGGCTCAGTCTCCGAGCTTTGCCAGGCAGTGCAACCGCCCCAATCAGGCGGTGCAACCGCCAGACCCCGAAATTTCGGGAGATGACAATTTTGAGCTCAGAATTCAAACTGGTTTGGGGCCTATATATACCCCACCCTTTCAGCAATGAAAAGGCAATCCAAAAGCACTGACATCCTGATCTTACTCTGTGATTTTTAGAGCTCAAAAGTGTTGTATGAGTTAAAAGTTCTCCTTCCTCTTTTCTTCCATGTTTTGATCTATCAAGAGAGGAAAGAAAATTCTATAAAGGTTGTCTCCTAAGCCTGTCAAAAGGAGTGAAATTGTAAAATGGTGGTTGGCCTTCGCCTATTGAAGGAAGGCCTCTAGTGGACGTCGGTGACCTCGTCGGTGGAGGAAGTCAAAAGTGGATGTAGGTCAAGATTGACCGAACTACTCTAAATCTCGGTTTATATTTACTTTGAGCATCTTATCTTTACTGCAAACATCCTCAATAGCTTACTGCCTTCTGCTCATTTACGAATGAGTTTCATAGTTAAGTATTTTCCGAATCGGCATTAAGACGGAAATTGATTTTATCATACGAACATCATATTTTAGTTTTCGCTTATATTTTGATTTCCATCATAACTACAAACTGCCTTTATATCTTTACTTTAACTACATCTCGCTTGATCACAAGTTAAAGTGATTTATGAATCGACTTTCATACCGAAATCACTTTTATCGTACGGACGTTGTATTCCAGTTTGCTATTACATTCTATTGTCTATCTTAACTACAAACTACCTCTATATATTTGCTTTAACTGCATCTCACTTGATCACAAATTAAAGTGATTTAGGAATATGCTTTCTTACCAAAATTGCTTTTTATCGTACGAATGCAGTTTTAATCGTCAAAAGTTTTCCGCTGCACTAATTCACCCCCCCTCTTAGTGCTCTTGATCCTAACAATTGGTATCAGAGCCCGGTATTTCTCATTTCGGATTTACACCTATGAGAAATGGCTCTTCATGGCTTTCAAGAGGGCTTATCGATTGTTCGTCCACCGTTGTTTAACGGATTAGACTACACTTATTGGAAAACTCGAATGAGAGTTTTCTTGATTTCTATAAATTTGGATTTATGGAATATTGTTGAAAACGGTTTTCAACTTCCCTCTAAACCGGTGAATGAATGGTCGGATTTAGAGAAGTATTTTTCTTTAAACGCAAAGGCTATGAATGCCTTATTTTGCACTTTGGACAAAAAATTAGTTCAATCGGATTTCTACTTACGAAACAACTTTTGATATTTGGCGAACACTTGAAATCACGCACGAGAGAACTAGTAGAGTCAAAGACTCAAAAGTTAATATTTTATTGCATGATTTTGAGCTTTTTCGAATGTAACCAAGCGAGACTATAGGCGACATGTACACCCGTTTCACGAATGTCGTCAATAATCTAAGAGTTCATGATAAATATTTTTTGAATTTTAATCTCGTAAGCAAGATCTTAAGATCCCTTCCAAAAAGGTGGGATCCTAAAATAACCGCAATACAAGAGATGAAAAATTTAAATGATTTTCCCTTAGAAGAATTAATCGGGTCATTAATGACCTATAAAATAACACTTTTGGAATATTTTGAACCCGATGAGCACTTGAATCACCTTCCAAAGAATAGGAAGGATTTGGAATTCCGGACAAATGAATACCACTTAAGCGATGACTCAAGTGATGAGGACAATGATGAACTTAAACTTCGAACACTAAATCTTAATAAGTTTATTAAACAAAAATCTAAAATAAACAATGAACTTGAACGGAGGAAGAGGCTAAAGAAGAGGAAGGCAACCAAGGATGAATCAAGAACTTCCAAAGGTGAAACGGCAAATTATGCTTTGATAGGCTTCGACTACAAGGTAAGTAACTCAACTCTCTTGAATTATTTTGAAATTACTTGAAGTTTTTCATAAGTGCTTAATTTAGATAGTAGGAATAGGAAATAAAAAATTATTTTTAAAAAATTATATCATGTTTTTCTTTTTAGCATCATTGAAAAATTAAAAATTTGATAATGAAAAGTATATTGCTAAGGTTTCATGCATGTTATGTTTTGAAATGTTAAATTATGTATGCAACATTAGGGATGATAATTATATGATGTGTGATAATGCTTAGGATTAATCCATGCATGTGTATCGTGATGATTTTATGTCATGCATGAGTTTTTGAAGTAAATGTTGATTTGAAACTCTCATTTTAGATTAACATGTGTTTGGTCTAATCATTTTTATGACGAATTAAGATGACATTCTCATGACATATTAAGATGACATAGTGCATGTACATCTATGTATGAATTTCTTGATAGTCTTTTGATGATAGATGTAATATCATGATGTGTTTGGTCTTGACGGCTTTATGACAAAACTTATGTTTCGATTTTAAATGATGATACATGTTTTCACAAAAGACTTGAATACCCTCACATGAAATCAATTGTATGAAATGGAAATGAATTTTCTATCCTATTGAGATTAATGAATTTATTTTACTAATCTTGTGAATCTCATGAAAATAAACATGATGAATATTTTGAAAATAAATGAGGGTATCATGTATTTGGTCTTAATGATTTCTCTTAAACATACTTTTTGAAATCATACTTGATGATGAATATCAAGATTTTAAAAGGATGTTATCATGGAATCATGCTTGATGATTTGTTTTTTTTTACCTTTCCATCTTAAATGTTGACACTTGTTTTATTAAAGATAAAGGCATGCTTATAAGAAGCAAATCACATGAATAGAAATTTATAAAAACAAAATGCGATCCTCTATCTTATCATCTTTTCAATAAATCTATGCTTGTCATGTATGAATTTATTGAATGTGACTTTGAGGATGATTTCGGATTTCACAAATGCTTGATTCATACTTATGACATGAGACATATTTTAAATATGAATCATGTTCAATGCTTCAAACATGTTACATCTCCCTTAATTCATTTTATTCTCCTAGATTTATTTACCAAAGAGGAGAATCTTCCGAATGAATGAAATGGTACAAATGAATCACTTATCGATATATCTTTTTGAAATATATTTTTAGTATGATGTTGATAATTTGATATGCCTGTTGGAATTCATGATAAGAGATAATTGAATCCTTGACTTACTCTTTATATGGCTTGAAAATAGATGTTTAAAATCTTACTTGATGAGTTGTTGTATAAGATTTTGCCTTTACGTCTTGAACTTTCATGCTTATCTTGATTTAGCATATAAAGACTAAGGCATGCTTAGATGAAAAAGAATCACTTAAAAAATATCTTTCTCATCTGATCGAGATTAATGATTTCATGATATTTTGTGAATCTCGAAATTGATTTTGATGACTTGATTATGAGTTTCAAGTTAATGATTTGACTTGAATGAGTTTTATCTAAATCATAATCTTGATTTTGCAAAATTGGAATCACAAATAATATCTTTTGGTATTCATTAATTAATACTCACAATATGAAAGTATTGGTATTCATGGCTTGAATTTGATTGAAATATTGCATGCTTAAATTAATCATTCTCCTATGTTTCAAAAATTCTTTAAATGCCTTATGTGATGATTGAAAATTAATTTGCTTTATGATGAATCACGAATCATGACTTGATCTATGATATTGATATATTTTAATCATGATCCTTGGTTGTATAATTCTTTTGCTCAATTAAAAAATTTGTCAAATGAATCATGTCCTTGAATTTTCTTGATATCATGACATGATTTTGTAATATGGCTTGTATAATGATTAAATTTTTTAGCCATTGATTTCTCCCTTCTTTTCGATAATTATATAGGGGCATTTAATTGAAAGAACTTGCTATCATGAACAACCAATGAATTGCAAATCTTGCAATATAAAGAGAAGCAAAGAATTGCTATCTTGAAAGAGGCAAAAAATGCAAAACTTAGAAAACTTGCAATATAATTGCTCTTGCCATGCTTTGTATCAAAAATAGGTTGATATCCTTAAAAGCATCGCATTAAATTTTTTAGTGTATCGTAATGTATCACATGTATCACAAATTGAAAATTTTGAGATTATTATCATATCATGTTTAACAATTGATGTCTTTCATGATATGATTTCTTTGCATTGTTGTCTTGTATGTATCATGTGATGATTGAAATATTGATTGATGCAAATTCATAGTTTATGTAAAAGTCTAAATCATTGGTTCCTCTCCTTCTTTTTGGCAATAACATAGGGGGAGAAAGATTGCTAGCTCAAGGCAAATGCTGGCTAGCTTGTACTCTTCCCTTCTTTTTGACAAAACTAAAGGGGAGAAAGCTTTTGCTAGTCAGAACATGCAAAGAAAAGCAAAGTGCAATCTTGCACAAGAAGCAAGTGTTGAATTGCCATGATTGAACTTAAGAATCTTTCTATGCTTTTGTGCTTATATGTTGTGATGAAAAGCTAGCTTGTATGTAGGAAAACTTGCATATCGTAAAAATTGCTAGCTTGTAGTCTAAAGAGAAGCAAACAGTTGCTATCTCAAGAAAAGCAAAACATGCTAAACTTGCACTTAGCAACGGAAGCAAAATTGCGAGCTCAAACATTGCAAAGGAAGCAAAAATTTGCTAGCTTGCAACTTGCATATTTCAAGAAGCAAGAGTTGCCTTCTTGAACATCTCTAATTTGCTAGCTTGTATGATGTAGAAGTTGCTATCTAAAAAGAAGCAAAAGTGCTATCTTGTATGTTGTAAAACTTGCATATCTAAAACTTGATAGCTTGAATATTCTAAGCATGATGTAATACTTGCTAAATTTTCTAGCTTCAAAACAGCATGATGATAAAACCTGATATTATGTTTTTCATGCAATGAGTTGAACTTATATCATAAACACAAGAATAGTTGTACTTCTCCTTTTTGTTGATGATAAAGGCGGAGAAGTATGTTGATGACATGACATGTTATACATAAGTTTATGATGACATGTTACTTGGATTTTTGAATCCAAGAGTTTCTATCAATATAGCATATTGATAGGGGGAGTTTGTTTAAACTCCGGGAGTTAAGTTTAACTCCATCATCAATTAGTTGTTATCATAAAAAAGGGAGAGATTGTTGAATCTCATATTTTGATGATGAAACTACTAGATATGTGTTTATATTTTACTCTGCGTTTTGAATGATGCAGGATGCTTCGATCAAGATGAGACAATTAAAGCAGGAAAAATCATGTTGTGCCGGAGGAACATGTCGGAAGATTGGACGTCGAGCCAGTGGATCGATCGACGTATCGACAGAAGGCTTCGGGTTGTAGACTCGGGCATTGGGCCAAGAAAAGCGGGTATTGTGCCAAGGATATCATAGTTGCACAGTCAACTGGCCGATTGGGCAATAGGCTGCAGGAGAGGACGATGCGCCGAATAATCGGACGAAGCGTCGAGTGACCAATAACATGCCGGACAACTTGGTTAATTGCTTAGGATTAATTGTCTTGATCGAAGTTTTGTTTTACATGTGTAGGATTAACTACGATGGTAGTAAAACATGTAGTAGGAGTTGCGCCGGAGTCAAGACTATGATCACGTTGGGAGTTCGAGAGTTTGACGGAAGTCCGGACGGTCGTCGGAGGTTCTACGGGAACAAATCCGAGAAGTCCAGGAGCTTGCCAAAGAAGCTCGTCGGAACTCGCCAAGTGGATCGTCGCAAGTCCAAGAGTTTGCTGGAAGTCCGTCGGAGCATCGCCGAAGGTTTGTTGGATGTTCGCCGGAAGTTCGCTGGAAGAAGCGATTGATGCACCGGAGCAAGTTGCAGTAAATGTCTTAAGAAATATCGTAGTTAGCATGTAGATTAAGTTAGGAATGGGAGATGATCCCATTAACTTAATCTGGGGGCAATTGGGCCCTTGATAGACCCAAATTGGGCTGAATAGATCAACTCATTCGGACCAGAATTTCTGCTAGAAAGTGGCACCACTAGGGTCGGCAGTGGCACCACCCAGGAGATGGTCTCCTAGGAAAGCTGGGCGGTGCAACCGCCCAAGTTAGGCGATGGCACCGCTTGGGCTCAGTCTCCGAGCGAGACTAGACGGTGCAACCACCCTTGACAAGCGGTGGAACTGCTTGAGCTCAGTCTCCGAGCTCTGCCAAGCGGTGCAACCGCCCTTGACAGGAGGTGGCACCGCCCAGAGGCTAAGTCTTTGAGCTCTGCCAAGCGGTGCAACTACCCCTGACAGGAGGTGGCACCGCCCAGAGGCTCAGTCTCCGAGCTTTGCCAGGCGGTGTAACCGCCAGACCCCGGAATTTCGAGAGATGACAGTTTTGAGCTCGGAATTCAAACTAGTTTGGGGCCTATAAATACCCTACCCTTTCAGCAATGAAAGGGCAACCCAAAAGCACCGACATCCTGATCCTACTCTATGATTTTTAGAGCTCAAAAGTGTTATATGAGTTAAAAGTTCTCCTTCCTCTTTTCTTCCAAGTTTTGATCTGTTAAGAGAGGAAAGAAAATTTTGTAAGGGTTGTCTCCTAAGCCCATCAAAAGGAGTGAAACTGTAAAAGAGTAGTTGGCCTTCGCCTATTGAAGGAAGGCCTCTAGTGGACGTCGATGACCTCATCGGTGGAGGAAGCCAAAAGTGGATGTAGGTCAAGATTGACTGAACCACTCTAAATCTCAGTTTGCATTTACTTTGAGAATATTATCTTTACTGCAAACCTCCTTAGTAGCTTACTATCTTTTACATATTTACGAATGAGTTTCATAGTTAAGTATTTTCCGAATCGGCGTTAAGACGGAAATCGGTTTTATCGTACAAACATCATATTTCAGTTTACGCTTACATTCTGATTTTGCACCATAACTGGAAACTGCCTTTATATCTTTGCTTTAATTGCATTTCACTTGATCACAAGTTAAAGTGATTTACGAATCGGCTTTCATACTGAAATCACTTTTATCGTACGATCGTCGTATTCCAGTTTGCTATTACATTCTGTTGTCTATCTTAACTGCAAACTGCCTCTATATATTTGCTTTAACTGCATCTCGCTTAATCACAAGTTAAAGTGATTTACGAATCTACTTTCTTACCAAAATCACTTTTATTGTACGAATGCAGTTTTAATCGTCGAAAGTTTTCCGCTGCACTAATTCACCCCCCCCCCCCCCCCCCCTCTTAGTGCTCTTGATCCTAACAATCATGATATAGATAAAATTCATTCAATCTTGTATAAGAACAAGATATTAACTTAAGCATATAAAATTTCTCAATTCACTATGAATCATAAAAAAAATTATGGTTCCAAAAAATCATGATTAATTTAGGAAAACTTTCTCTTTAGTACACAACAAGAAGAAATATAGCAATGATACCAATCATGATTCATTTGAATGGTAGATGGCAAAAAGAAACATTAAGGATAAAAGATCTCGATTTTTATAGAGTAAATCTCAAGTTTTAAAATTTAAAAAATTAAGATAAAGCCCATTCAAATTCAAATCATCAAATCAAAATCATTTTCAAGAGATTCATAAAAAGATGATAAAATAGATTCATCAAAGTCAATAAGATAGAGAAAAAGAATTTTCAAAAAATGCTTTTCTCTCTTTAGTTGTTTCATACAAGCATGCCTTTGTCCTTTTTGTGCCAAAAAGAATATATATCATCAATCGTTTAGGATCGAAAAATAAATTCCGTCATAAAACTATCAAGATCAATAAACCACAAAAATCATCATGTATAACTTTAAAATCTCATGCATAAAATAAAATCATTAATCATGGTATTAAAACATCATTATGCATTATTAAATCATCAAGCATGATTTCATATTTTCAATCAAAAATCATTTTGTTTGTTTATCATAAGATATGCATTTTTCATGATTATTTAAAATCATTGGAAAGGTAAGCATGATAAGCATAATCCTAATTCATTAGCATTTTCATTATATTATTTAAACATGTAATTTTTAAGAAAATTAATTCTATACTAAAAAATAAAATGCATTATGAAAAGCTTCATGTAATTTCGAAATAAAATTAAGAGGGTTTTGATTACCTCATCGTTGAATGTTGTTAAGGCGTAGTTTGCCACCTCGCCTTTCTTGATTTTCTCCTCGTTTTCGGAGGAGCTCGATTCATCCCACTTTGTGTTCTTCTTCTTGCATTCAAAGCAAGTAGTTCCGTTCTTTTTGTTCTTTAATTTTTTAAATTTCTTAGTGAGTAGTTCTTGTTCACCATCACTTGAGCTTATGCTTGAGTAGTCTTCAAATGTTCTATGTCCCAAATCCTTCCTGTTCTTTGGAAGGTGGTTTTATTCATCATGTTCATCATATGCATTGTGCACCATTCCATATGTCATCAACGAACCGATAAGTTCTTCAAGTGGAAAAATATTTAAATCTTTTGTTTCTTGTGTTGTCATTACTTTTGATTCCCAAGCTTTAGAAAGTGATTGTAAAACTTTGCTAACAAGTTCAAAATTTGAGAAACATTTGCCAAGAGCTTTTAAACCATTGACGACATCCGTAAAACGGGTGTACATGTCAACAATAGTTTCACTTGGCTTCATTCGAAAAAGTTCATAAGAATGCACAAGAATGTTAATTTTGGACTCTTTCACTCGGCTAGTGCCTTCATGAGTGACCTCAAGCGTTCTCCAAATATCAAAATCTGAATCACACATCGAAACGTAATTAAATTCATTTTTGTTAATTGCACAAAACAAGGCATTCATAGCCTTTGCGTTTAAAGAAACATCTTCTTCTCCAAATCATTCCATTGGATCATTGGAAGAGAAGACATTTCAAATCCGTTTTCAACTATGTGCCATAAAACAAGATTCAATGAAAGCAAGAAAACTCTCATTCGAGTTTTCCAACAAGTGTAGTCCATCCCATTGAAAAAGGGAGGACGAATGAGAGAGTAACCCTCTTGAAGGCCGAAAAGAGCCATTTCTATTTGGGTGTTAAACCAAAGTAGAAAATCGTAGCTTTGATACCAATTGTTAGGATCAAGAGCACTAAGAGGGGGGGGGGGGTGAATTAGTGTAGCAGGAAACTTTCGACGTTTAAAATTGTGTACGTACGATAAAAATAATTTCGGTAAGAAAGCTGATTCGGAAATCACTTTAACTTGTGATCAAGCGAGATGTAGTTAAAGTAAAAATATAGAGGCAGTTTGCAGTTAAGATAGAGAACAGAAAGTAAATGCAAACCAAGATTTAGAGTGGTTCGGTCAATCTTGACCTACATCCACTTTTGGCTTCCTCCTCCGATGAGGTTATCGACGTCCACTAGAGGCCTTCCTTCAATAGGCGAAGGCCAATCACCCTTTTACAATTTCATTCCTTTTGACGGGCTTAGGAGACAACCCTTATAGAAATTTCTCTCCTCTCTTAAAAGATCAAAACTTGGAAGAAAAGAGGGAGGAGAACTTCTAGCCTTTATAACACTTTTGAGCTCTAAAAATCACAGAGTAAGATTGGATTTTTGGTGCCCTTCCATGCAGGAAAGGGTGGGGTATATATAGGCCCCAAACTAGTTTGAATTTGGAGCTCAAAAATATCTTTTCCCGGATTTCCGGGGTCCTGGCGGTACTACCTCCTAACTAGGGTGATACAACCGCCTAGCAGCTTGGAGACTGAGCCTCTAGGCGATGCCACGCCTAACAGGGGCAGTACCACCACCCAATCTCGCTCAAAGACTGAGCTTAGGCGATGCCACCGCCTAACTAGGGTGGTTGCACTACCCAGTCTCGCTCGGAGATTGAGCTCAGGCGGTGCCACTGCCTAACCTGGCAGTTGCACCGCCTAGCTTTCTTGGGAGACTATCTCCTGGGTGGTGCCATCGCCGAATAGGAATTCTGATCCGAATAGGTTGATCCATTCGGCCCAATTTGGATCTATCAAGGGCCCAATGGCCCCCAGATTAAGTTAATGGGATCACCTCTCATTCTTAACTTAATCTACAAACTAACTACGATATTTCTTAAGACATTTACTACAACTTGCTCTGGTGCATCAATCGCTTCTTCCGGCAAGCTTCCGACGAACATCCGAGGAACCCTCAGTGATGCTCCGGTGAACTTCTGGCAAACTCTTGGACTTGCGACGATCCACTTGGCGAGTTCCGATAAGCTTCTTTGGCAAGCTCCTGGACTTCTCGGATTTGTTCCCGTAGAACCTCCGATGACTGTTAGGATTTCCGTCGAACTCTCGAACTCCCAACGTGATCATAGTCTTGACTCCGGCGCAACTCCTGCTGCATGTCTTACTTCCATCATAGTTAATCCTGCATATGTAAAAAAAACTTCAATTGAGACAATTAATCCTAAGCATTTAACCAAGTTGTCCAGCATGTCATTGGTCCCTCGATGCTTCGTTCGATTATTCGGCGCATCGTCCTCTCTTGCGACATATTGCCCAATCGGCCAATTGACTCCGCAACTCTGATATCCTTGGCACAATACCTGCTCTTCTTGGCCCGATGCCCAAGTCCATAGCCCGAAGTCTTCTGTCGATACGTTGACCGATCCACTGGCTCGACGTCCAATCTTCTGACATGTTCCTCCGGCATAACATGATTCTTCCTGCTTTAATTGTCTCATCCTGATCGAAGCATCTTACGTCACTCAAAACGCAGATTAAAACATAAACACATATCAAATGGTTTCATCATCAAAATACGAGATTCAATAGAAGCAACATTTTAATAACACCATAAAATTTGGGATATGCAAGAAAATTTCTAAATTACGAGGGGTATTTAGATAATTTGGATAGAAATGATAAAACCTAAAATTTCTTAAATTTTGAAGAGCAAAATTATCCTTTTACCCTAAGAAGCCCTAATCCGCCTTCCTCACAATCCTCTTGCAGGTGGCCCTGCTTGCGAGCGCCCAACCCGCTGGAGGCGCCTGCTACAACCCATCAATTGTAGGCCGCCGACAGCAGCCCATCGGCCGCCATAGATGGCCAAGGTTGCAAGTAGCCTTTTGCCACTCTACGAGCATAGTAAGGGCAGCAACAATTGCTGCCCTTTCTCGCCTTTTACACCAACAATTTTAACTACAAAAGTCTTCCTAAAACATAACACACACAATTTAAAACCAATCTTTCGCACGAACAATCTAGCTCTAATACCACTGTAGGAAAATCTAGAGGCGACATTGTTAGGATCGAGAGCACTAAGAAGGGGGGAGGGTGAATTAGTGCAGCGGAAATCTTTTAGTGATTAAAAAATGAAAGCTGCGTTCGTTCGATAAACACGATTTCGATGTAAAAGCCGATTCTACTATTACTTAAGATTGAGCGTAGTTTACGTCAAAACACAGTTTACGTCTAAATGCAATTTGCGTCTAAATGCAGTTTGCATCTAAACGCAGTTTTACGTCTAAACGTAGTTTTACGTCTAAACGCAGTTTGCGTCTAAACGCAGTTTTATGTCTAAACGCAGTTTTACGTCTAAACACAGTTTTACGTTTAAAAGTAGTTCACGTCTAAAACACAGTTTTACGTCTAAACACAGTTTGTGCAGTTTACGTCAAAAACACAGTTTTACATCTAAATACATTTTGCACAGTTTACGTCTAAACGCAGTATTACGTCTAGACGCAGTTTGCATCCAAACGTAGTTTTACGAAAAGATCTGAACTTAGAAACTCATTCGTAAAAGCGCAGAAGACAGTTTGCAGTTATAAATAGAATCAAAACGTAAACATAAACTGCAATGTAAAGATCGTACGAAGACACCGATTTACGTCTGAATGCAGATTCGAAAAGATCAGAACTTAGAAACTTGTTCGTAAGAGCGCAGAGAGCAGTAGCTATGAAGGAGGTTTGCAGTAATGATAAAGTGCTCAAAATAAACGCAAACCAGAGATTTAGAGTGGTTCGGTCAGTCTTGACCTACTCCACTTTTGGCTTCCTCCACCGACGAGGTCACCGACGTCAACTAGGGGCCTTCCTTCAATAGGCGAAGGCCAACTGCCCTTTTACAGTTTCTCTCCTTTTGACAAGCTCAGGAGACAACCTTTACAGGACCTTTCTCTCCTCTCTTTACAACTCAAAACTTGAAGAATAGAAAGAGGAGAACGTTAGGACTTTACACAAATTTGAGCTCTTAGAATCACAGAAAAGATCAAGAATTCGGTGTAGGTCTGTATCTTTTCAGTGTTGAATGGGTAGGGTATTTATAGGCCCCAACCCAATTCAAATTTCGAGCTCAAAACGATCAAATCCCGGAATTCCGGGATCAGGCGGTTGCACCTCCTGACTGGAGAGGTTGCACCGCCTGGCAGAGCTCGAAGACTGAGCCCAAGCGGTTGCACCTCTCTGTCAGGGGCGGTTGCACCGCTTGAGTCTGGCTCGGAGACTGAGCCCAAGGCGGTGCCACCTCTTGACTGAGGCGGTTGCACCTCTCTGCTAGAGCTCGAAGACCGAGCTCAAGCGGTGCCACCTCTCTGTCAGGGAGGTTGCACCGCCCAGTCTAGCTCGAAGACTGAGCTCAGGCGGTGCCACCTCCTGGCTGGGGCGGTTACACCGCCCAGTCTAGCTAGAAGACTTAGCCCAGGCGGTGCCACCTCCTGGCCTAGGCGGTTGCACCTCCTGGTGCAATCAGGGTCCGAATGGTTAGCTCCATTCGGCCCAATTTCATTTTTTCAGGGGCCCAATTGCCCCAAGATTAAGCTAATGGGATCACCTCCCATTTTCTAACTTAATCAATGTGCTAACTACGATTAAATTTAAGACAATTCTGCAGCTTTGCTTCGGTGCGTCAATCGCTTCTTCCGGCGAGTTTCCGGCGAACTTCCGTCAATCATCCGATGAACCCTCGGTGATGCTCCTGCAGACGTCCGGCAAACTCCTGGACTTTGCGACGATCCACTTGGCAAGTTCCGACGAGCTTCGCTTGGCAAGCTTCTGGACTTCTCGGATCTGTTCTCGTAGAACCTCCGACGACCGTCCAAACTTCCATCGAACTCTCGAACTCCCAACGTGATCATGAACTTGACTCCGGCGCAACTTCTGCTGCTTGTCTAACTTTCATCATAGTTAATCCTGCACAATTAAAACAAAACTTCGATCGAGACAATTAATCCTAAGCAATTAACCAAGTTGTCCAACATGTCATTGGTCCCTCGACGCTTCGTCCGATTCTTCGGCGCATCGTCCTCTCCTGCAGCCTATTGCCCAATCGGCCAGTTGACTCCGCAACTCCGATATCCTTGGCACAATACCCGCTCTTCTTGGCCCGATGCCTGAGTCCATGGCCCGAAGCCTTCTATCGATACGTCAACCGATCCACTGGCCCGACGTCCAATCTTCTGACATGTTCCTTCGGCACAACATGATTTTCCTGCTTTAATTGTCTCATCCTGATCGAAGCATCCTATGTCACTCAAAACGCAGATTAAATCATAAATATATATCAAGTAGTTTCATCATAAAAATACGAGATTCAACAGACATCACATACGCAACAGAAGAATATAAAATAAAATCTCACATTTCCTAAAAGGTGTTCATCGTCATGCGAAGACTAGAGCGCAAAAACCCGCAAAACTAAAAACCACATGTAAGATAGTTCTATTACCTAGGGAGATTGTATATCTCTAAATTTTTGCAAATCTGTGAGAGAGGAAAAACGAGGTCAAGCTTCATCCTTTCTAGCGATGATCCACATGGCAGGAGTTATGAAGACACTCCTCGGATCGCTGCCCAAATCTCCACACCTGTTGGCTAAGGAGCAGAAGGAGAGAGGAGAATAGGAGATGACAACAAAAAATGTAGCCTATGGCCCTTTTGTTCTCTCTTATTTATAGAGGCCCTCTATCAACTTAACCATAATTGATCCTATCCTATTGGGTATTGGATCTCCATCTAACTACTCAAGCCTCTTAGATTAGTGAATCTCTATCCAATAATCTCTTATTGGCTTTTATTAGATCTCATCTATAGGATCCAATAATTCAAAGGCTAATTGGATATCTATTAAGATAGGGGCTCCAACAGATATCTCATATCCAAACTTCTATTTGTCGTAACACCTACCATATGTGTGTGACCCTCTACTAGTCATGGGTGTCTTGTAAGCTAATCACGTGAGTGATGGCATGTGTGACATGACATGCAATCTGTTTGATTATTATTATTATGATAATTTCTCATTTTATATTGCTTGTTATATAAATATATTGTAATGTCTATCTATTTATGCAATGAGAATAATATCGTAATGAGATCACGATAATGAGACTGATTCACCTTTATACATATACCCTAAATAATCCTGGTTATAGGTTACTCGAGAGGGACATCGAGATAACTGGACAGATTGATGTACTATATACATATCCATATGATAGAGGCAGCTGGTCTCATAGCTGCTTGTGTGATACAATGTAGGTGCTCATTGGAGAATAAGTTCACTGATTGATCCGCTCATAGAATGTTGGATGGTTGATGATACCTTACTATTATACAGTGATTCTATAGTCCTAGTAGTATATCTGGTCCTTAGACTTGAGACACCAAGGATGTCCTATATGAGTACTCCACTCTTTGATACCGGACTTATAGATTTGAAAGTTTCAGATCTAATACAGTCGATTATTGGGAGTGGCAACTAATCTTATGAGGGCTATTGAGTGTCGATAGAGGATCATTAGCTCTTGGTATCATGAGAGGAATATCCTATATATTCTTGCTCAGATAAATCCTTAGCCAAGGTCATTTGGATTTAGAGAGAAAGAGTTCTCTAGGAGAATCTAATTATAGTGAGACTAGATAAGAAACCGGCCTGACAACACCATGCCTAGTATATAGTCTTTGGGATATTAGATGGATGAGGGATTATAGGTACATAGTAATTGAGGATAGATATGCCTAATGGATTGGATTCGCTTGTATCGTTTGGGGATTATAGCGTAGTGGCCTAGTACGTCCGTAGTCGATGAGTTGAGTGAATTATTATAGAGATAATAATTTAGAGAGCTAGAAAGAGTTCTGATTGGTATGACTCATAGTCAGCTTGATATTGGGCCTAGAGGGTTACACACATATAGTAGGCATTGTGATGAGTAGAGGTTCGGATATTAGATATCCACTGAAGCCCCTATCTTATTGGATATTCAATAAGCCCCTAAATTATTAGATCCCATGGATGAAATCCAATAAGAGCTAATAAGATATTATTAGGTAGAGACCCACTAGTCTAAGAGACTTGGGTAATTGGATAGAGACACAATCCCGATAAGTTGGAATCGATGATGGAGCAGTGCAAGTTCATGGGATACCCCAAGGAAACTTGTGGGTATTATTTCTATTATCCCGAGGACCAAAAGGTCTTTGTAGCCAGGAGAGCATTGTTCCTTAAGAAGGAATATATTCTTGGCGGAGACAGTAGGAGAATGATAGAGTTGAGTGAGGTTGGAGAACTTAGCTCAAGCACGACTCCATAGCCCGAGTTTGTTCAAGTACCTAGCACATAAGTTCTGACTTTACGTAGGTTTGATAGAGTATCCCATCCTCCTAAGAGTTATGTGAGACATATTAGAGGAGAGAATATTAAGGATATTAATCCTCAGACCTACGAGGAGGCTATTATGAGTATAGACTCAGGGAAATGGTAAGAAGCCATGAATTCTAAGATAGATTCCATATACTCCAATAAGGTTTGGAACCTAGTTGATGCACTCGAGGGTCTTGTACCCATCGGTTGCAGGTGGATCTATAAGAAGAAGATCAGAGTAGATGGAAAGGTAAAGACCTATAAAGCAAGGTTAAAGGCTAAGGGGTATTATTAAAGACAAGGTGTTGACTATAACGAAACCTTCTCACTCGTAGCAATGCTAAAATCCATTAGAATTCTATTAGCTATTGTAGCATACTATGATTATATGATCTGACAAATGAATGTGAAAACCACATTCCTCAATAACAATCTCAAGGAGGAGGTGTATATGATATAGCTTGAGGGATTCGTGTCCAAGGACTGCCCATATAAGGTGTGCATATTGTTTATATCCATTTATGGACTAAAGCAAGCTTCTTGAAGTTGGAACATAAGATTTGATGAGGCAATTAGATCTTATGACTTCGTTAAGAATGAAGATGAGCCTTGTGTGTATAGGAAGTTAAGTGGGAGCGCTATCACATTCTTGATGTTACATGTGGATGACATCCTGATAATTGAAAATGATGTAGGAATGCTATCCACAATAAAAGCTTAGTTATCGAGACACTTCTCCATTAAGGACTTAGGAAAAGCATCCTATATCTAGGAGATTCAGATTTATAGAGATAGATCTAAGAGGGTACTTGGCTTATCCCAATCTAAGTATATAGACACCATTATCAAAAGGTTTAGCATAAAAAATTCTAAGAGATGTCTCATACCGATAAGACATGGGATATTGCTTTTTAGGAGTATGTTCCAAAAGACTCCTAAAAAAAAGGCAAACATGGATAGGATACCCTATACCTCAGCGATAGGGTCTATCATGTATGTTATGCTATGTACCAGGCCTGATATAGCATATGCTTTGAGTGTCATGAGTAGGTATCAGGCGGATCCAGGCTGGGAGCACTGGAAGCAATAAAGTGTATCCTTAAGTACTTGAGAAGGACTAAGGATCTTTTACTAGTATAAGGAGGTAGTAGCCTTAAAGTTGAAGACTATATAGACTCGAGTTTTCAGTCTAATGTCGATGATAACAAGTCGAATTCAAGGTATGTATACACCATGAATAGAGGAGTAGTATGCTAGAAGAGTTCCAAGCAAGATACTACTGCTGACTCGACTATAAAGGCAGAGTACATTGCTATAGTAGAGGCAGCAAAGGAGGGAGTCTGGATGAAGAAGTTCATTACATATTTGGGAGTCGTGTCGGGCAGCGAGGAGTCGATTCCTTTATATTACGACAACAATGGGGTGATTTCTCAAATGAGGGAACCCGGGTCTCATGAGAAGTATTCGGAGGAGGTTCCATCTTATTAGAGAGATTATGGCCCGAAGATATATAGCAGTGGAAAGAGTTCCATCCGAAGATAATATCGTAGATCTACTAACAAAGTCGTTGTCTCAGATTGCCTTTGAGCGTCACAAGGGTTTGATAGGGTTTAGATACATATGTGATTGACTTTAGGTCAAGTGGGAGATTGCTAATCATAGGTGTCCTACAAGCCAATCACATGAGTGATGACACATGTGACTTGATATATAGTCTTTTTGCTTATTATTATTATTTGATATTTTATCATTTTATATTACCCATTGCTTGACTATATTGTAATGTCCATGGATCTATGCAATGAGAATCAGATCATGATGAGATCATGATAATGACATCGATTCGTCTTTAAATACAGATCCTAAATAATTATGGTCATAGGTTAATCGAGAGGGACATCGAAATAACTGGATAGACTAGTGTATTATATACCCATCCATATAATGGATGCAACTGGTCTCATAGCTGCTCATGTGGGGACACTAGGGATATAATACATATGCTCATTAGATAATAAGTTCACTGATTGATTTGTTTACAAAATGTTGGATGGTTGATGATGCCTTATTGTTAGATAGTGATTTCGTAGTTCCAGTGGTGTATTTAGTCCTTAGACTTGAGACACTAAGGATGTTCTGTATGAGTACTCCACTCTTTGATACCAGACTTAGAGGTCTAGAGATTCTAAATCTAACATGACCGGTTATCAGGAGTGGTAGTCAATCTTACGAGGACTATTGAGTTTCGATAAAGGATCATCCACTCTCAGTGTCATGAGAGGAATGTCTCATGTGTTCTTACTCAGATAAATCCTTGGCTAGGGTCATTCGGATTGAGAGAGAAAGAGTTCTCCGGAAGAATCCGATTAGAGCGAGACTCGAGTAAAAACCATGTGGGTTTGACAAAACCATGCCCGGTATTTTGTCTCTAGGATATTAGATGGATGAGGGACTATATTTATATGGTAATTTAGGATATACATGTCCAATAGATTAGATTCCCCTATATCATTTAGGGACTACGACATAGGGGTTTTGTACGTTCGTAGTCGATGAATCGAATAAATTATTATGGAGATAATAATTCACTAAGCCAGAAGGAGTTCTAACAAGTATGACTCACAACTAGCTCAATATTGGGCCTAGAGGGTCATACATATTTTAGGTGTTGCGATGAGTAAAGGTTCGGATATAAGATATCCGTCGGAGCCCATATCTTATTGGATATTCAATAAGCCCCTTAATTATTGGATCCTATATATGAGATCTAATAAGAGCCAATAAGAGATTATTAGATAGAGATCTACTAGTCTAAGAGGCTTGGGTAGTTAGATGGAGATCCAATACCCAATAGGGCAGGATCCATTAGGGTTAAGTTGATAGGGGACCTATATAAATAGGAGGGAACTAATGGTTCATAGGCTAGAGCTTTTTGGGCTGCCTCTCTTATTCTCATCCCCTTCTCCTCCTCAGATAGCAGGCTTAAATTTTTGAGGAGCATCGTCACAGTCCAATTGTGTGGATCATCGCTAGAGATGAGGATACTTGACCTCCTTCACCCTCTCCTAAAGATCTGTAGGGATTCAGGGATATATGATCTCCCTAGGTAACACAATCTTTTATATATGCAGTTTTAAGTTCTGTAGTTTGCACCATTCTTCGCACATGACGAACCCATCTTTGGAAAATTGGAGATTTTGTTTTTAATATTCTTCGACTACGTATATGATGTTGCCCTAAGTTTTTCCTACAAATATCTAGAATATGATATGACAACACAGAGAGGTTGTAGCCTATGAACAATTGGTTCCCTTCTATTTATAGAGTCCCCTATCAACTTAACCCTGATGGATCCTGCCATATTAGGTATTAGATCTCCATCTAACTGCCTAAGCTTCTTAGATTAGTGGATCTCTATCCAATAATATCTCATTGGCTCTTATTAGATCTCATCCATAGGATCCAATAATTTATGAGCTTATTAGATATCCAAGAAGATACGGGCTCCGACGGATATCTCATATTCGAACCTCTACTCATCGCAACGTTTACCATATGTGTGTGACTTTCTAGGCCCAATATCGAGCTGGCCATGAGTCATACCTGTCATAACTCTTTCTAGCTTAGTGAATTATTATCTCCATAATAATTCACTCGACTCATTGACTATGAACATACTAGGCCACTACGCCGCAGTCCCTATACGATATCAGGGAATCCAATCCATTGGACATGTTTGTCCTTAATTACTATGTACCTATAGTCCCTCATGTTGAATCTCGGATTTTGATGATGAAGTCAATTGTCATTTGTTATCTAATCCATATATTGAGATAAGTATGCAGGATTAACTATGATGGAAGTAAGACATGCAGCAGGAGTTGCGCCGGAGTCAAGACTATGATCATGTTGGGAGTTCGAGAGTTCGACGAAAGTCCAAACGGTCATCGGAGGTTCTGCGGGAACAAATCCAAGAAGTCTAGGAGCTTGCCAAAGAAGCTTATCGGAACTCACCAAGTGGATCGTCACAAGTCTAGGAGTTTGCCGGAAGTCCGCCGGAGCATCGCCGAAGGTTCGTCGGATGTTCGCCGGAAGTTCGCCGGAAGAAGCGATTGACGCATCAGAGCAAGTTATAGTAAATGCCTTAAGAAATGGGAGGTGATCTCATTAACTTAATCTGGGGGCAATTGGGCCCTTGACAGACCCAAATTGGGCCGAATGGATCAGCCCATTTGGACCCAGATTTTCTGGCCGGCGGTGGCACCGCTTGGGTCGACGGTGGCACCGCCCAAAAGCTCAGTCCCAGGAAAGCTAGGCGGTGCAATGGCCTAGGTCAGGCGGTGGCACTGCTTGGGCTCGGTCTCCAAGTGAGACTGGGCAGTGCAACCACCCCAATCAGGAGATGGCATCACCTAGAGGCTCAATCTTCGAGCTGCCAAGCGATTGTACCATCCTAGTCAGGAGGTATTACCATCAGGACCTCGGAAATCTGGGAAATGACATTTTTTAGCTCTAAATTCAAACCATTTTAGCGCCTATATATACCCCACCCTTTCTTGCATGAAAGGGTATCGAAAATCCAATCTTACTTTATGATTTTTAGAGCTCAAAAGTGTTGTAAAGGCTATAAGTTCTCCTCCCTCTTTTCTTCCAAGTTTTAATCTTTCAAGAAAGGAGAGAAAATTTTGTAAGGGTTGTCTCCTAAGCATATCAAAAAGAGGGAAAGTGTAAAAGGGTGGTTGGCCTTCGCCTATTTAAGGAAGGCCTCTAGTGGACGTCGGTGACCTTATCGGAGGAGGAAGCCAAAAGTGGATGTAAGTCAAGATTGACCGAACCACTCTAAATCTCGGTTTGCATTTACTTTCTGTTCTCTATCTTAACTGCAAACTACCTCCATAGCTTTATTTTAACTACACTTCACCTAATCTAAGTTAAATCAATTTCTGAATTGGCTTTCATACCGAAATCACTTTTATCGTACGAACGTCGTATTTTAGTTTATAATTATATTTTGTTCTCTATCTTAACTGCAAACTACCTCTATATCTTTACTTTAACTGCATCTCGCTTGATCACAAGTTAAAGTGATTTCCGAATCGGTTTTCTTACCAAAATCGTTTTTATCGTACGAACGTCATTTTAAATCGTCGAAAGTTTTTCGCTGCACTAATTCACCCCCCCCACCCCCCCTCATAGTGCTCTTGATCCTAACAATTGGTATCAAAGCAAGGTTAACTCTCAAACGGATTAAAACCCAAGAGAGATGACATACGCCGGAAACCAAGAGGGCCACTCTATTACACGTCCACCAATGTTCATTGGGACAAACTACACCTATTGGAAGACTCGAATGAGGATCTTCCTTATTTCAATGGATTTTGAACTTTAGAATCTTGTCGAAAATAGATTTTCGAAGTCTTCTCTTCCAATGATCGATTGGAATGAATTGGAGAAGAAGACTTTCACTCTTAATGCAAAGGCTATGAATGTCTTATTTTGTGTGCTTGATAAAAATAAGTTCAATCGTGTTTCGGTTTGTGAGACCGCATTTGATATTTGGTATACACTCGAACTGACTCACGAAGGTACAAGTAGAGTGAAAGAGTAAAAAATCAATCTTTTGATATATTATTTTGAACTTTTCCGAATGAAACCGAGCGAGACTATTGGCAACATATACACCCGTTTCACGAATGTCGTCAATGGTCTAAAAGGACTCGACAAAATTTTTTCAGATTTTGAGCTCGTAAATAAGATTCTAAGATCTCTTCCTAAGAGTTGGGACCCTAAAGTCACTGTTATTCAAGAGGCTAAAGATTTAAACAACTTCCCTCTTGAAGAACTAATCGGGTCATTAATGACCTATGAAATGACTTGCAAGGCTCATGAAGAGCAAGAAGACATCCTTCCAAAGAATAGGAAGGATATGGCACTTAGAACTTTAGATGACCACTTGAGAGAAAACCCAAGTAATGAGGATTGTGACGATGACTTGGCACTTCTAATAAGGAAATTCCAAAAAAATCATTAAGAGAAACAAGTTTAAAAATGACACAAAAAATAAATTTGAACCCAAAAAGGACCAAGTTATTTACGACGAGTGCAAAAAACTGGGACACTACAAATGTAATTGTCCCTAAGCCAAGAAGAGAACATCAAAGAAGAAGGCGCTCAAAGCAACGTGGGATGACTCGAGCGCGTCCGAAAAAGAAGAGTCTAACACCGAGCAAGTTGCTCATTATGCCCTAATGGCCATCGGAGAGGAGGTAACAAATTTAATTGATGCAGATTTATCATTTGATGAATTATTAAATGCCTTCTATGACTTATTTGATGAATGCAAAATAATTAGTAGAAAATATAAATTGCTGAAAAATAAGTATGATAGTATTGTTAGCAATTTTGATAAATTAAAAACTAAATATCATGATAGTTTAACTCAATGTGAAAAATGCCATAATCTAGAAACTCTCTAAAAGGAGAACTTGCTACTTAAGGACGTCTTGAAGAAATTCGAGGTTGCTAGCAAGCCTTTGAACATGATCTTTACAAATAAGGGTCACGTTCCCAAAAGAAGTGGAATCGGATTTGTGAGAAGTCCTCACCAAAATCCAATCACCTTCATAAAAGGCCCTATCTTACATGTTCAGCACCAAAGCAAATGCAACTTTTGTTGCAAACATGGACATAAAATGTATCATTGTCTATTCAAGAAAATTAGCCCGAACAAACTGATTTGGGTTCCTAAGGGAACCATGATAAACTCTATGCAACATAATAAACAATGTAGATCAGTTTTGAGGCACCCAAAAGTAAATGAGTACCTAAAAATTACCCTTTCTTGTAGAGACATACACCATCATAAGCTAGGAGAAAGAGATGGTATCTTGATAGTGGATGCTCAAGGCATATGACCGGAGATCCATCTCAATTCTCTAAACTCACTAGCATAGACGAAGGCTATGTCACCTTCGGAGATAACAACAAGGGTAAAATCATTGGCAAAGGAACCATAAGTAACAAATCCAACTTCTTTATTGAAGATGTTTTGTTAGTTGATGGTTTAAAACATAACCTCTTGAGCATTAGTCAATTATGTGATAAAGGATATATCATCAAATTCAAATCTAATGCTTGCATCATTAAAATACCACATAAAAATACATCTATGATTGCATTAAAATAGAATAACGCATACACCATTGACATCAATGATCTTTGTAATGAAATGTGTTTCTCAGTTTTGAATGAGGATGCTTGGCTTTAGCATAAGAGATTAGGTCATGCTAGCATGAAACTAATCACTCAAATATCATCCAAAGAACTTGTACGAGGAATTTCTCATATCAAGTTCATCAAAGATAATATGTGTGATGCTTGTCAATTAGGAAAACAAATTAAGGGTAGTTTCAAATCTAAGAATCAAATTAAGGGTAATTTCAAATTAATCCATATGGACTTGTTCGGACCAATCCTACATCAAGCCTAGGAGGTAGCAAATACGCCTTCGTCATTATAGATGACTATAGTAGATACACATGGACTTATTTCTTGAAACACAAAAAATGAATACTTTAGATATTTCACCAAGTTTTGTAAACTTATTCAAAATGAAAAGGGTTTTATGATTTCATCAATTCGAAGTGATCACGATGGTGAATTTCAAAACCGTGATTTCCAAGAATTTTATGAATCTAATGGATACAACCACAACTTCACTACTCCAAGAAATCCTCAACAAAATGGAGTAGTAGAAAGAAAGAATAGAAATTTATAAGAAATGACAAGAACCATGTTAAATGAACATAGCATACCCAAATATTTTTGGGCCGAAGCCGTAAACACTACATGTTATATTTTGAATAGCGTTCTAGTAAGACCCTTACTCACTAAAACTCCCTATGAGTTGTGGAACAATAAAAAACCCAATGTTTCATATTTTAAAGTTTTTGGGTTTAAGTGTTTTATCTTGAATGAAAAAGATGCCTTAGGAAAATTTGATGCTAAATCCGATGAAGGAATTTTTCTTGGTTATTCTTCGGTTTCTAAAGCTTTTCGTATCTTCAATAAAAGAACTTTAATTATAGAAGAATCCATTCATGTTATTTTCAATGAGATTTTTAAAATCAAGAAAAATGATTTTGATGATGATGTTAATTTCGATTCTTTGAATTTAAATGAAACCCCTTCTCCAACTAACAATTTGAATGCATCCACTTCTGAAACATCCTTACCCAAGGATTGAAAGTATGTAGATGTTCATCCTAAGGAGCTAATCCTTGGAGACATATATAAGGGGGTTCAAACACATTCTTCTCTTAAAAATTTTTGTGCCAATGCCGCTTTTCTCTCCCAAATTGAACCTAAATGTATTGACGAAGCTATGAAAGATGATTCATGGATTATCGCAATGCAAGATGAGTTAAATCAATTTGAGAGAAATGAGGTGTGGAAGCTTGTTCCTAGGCCAAATGACCATTTATTTATTGGTACTAAATGGGTCTTTAGAAACAAGCAAGATGAATATGGTATCATGGTTAGAAACAATGCTAGATTAGTGGCCAAAGGTTTCAACCAAGAAGAAGATATTGATTACGAAGAAAACTTTGCTCCTGTGGCTAGATTAGAAGCCATAAGGATGCTCCTTGCCTATGCTAGTAATAATAATTTGAAGTTGTTTCAAATGGATGTTAAAAGTGCTTTTGTTAATGGCTCTATTTCTGAAGAAGTTTATATTGAACAATCTTCCGGATTTGAAAATAATAGCCTCCCTAATCATATATTTAAATTAACTAAAGTTCTCTATGGTTTAAAACAAGCCCCAAGGGCTTGGTATGATAGACTTAGTACTTTTCTTATTGAAAATAATTTCACAAAAGGCAAGGTCGATACTACATTGTTTATCAAGAATTTTGAAAATAATTTTCTCATTATTTAGATTTATGTTGATGATATTATCTTCGGTTTTACGAATGAATTTCTTTATGAATATTTTGCTAAAACCATGAGTCTCGAATTTGAAATGAGTTTGATGGGAGAATTAACCTTTTTCTTAGGCTTATAAATTAAGCAACTAAGCAATGACATCTTTATTAGTCAAACTAAATATGCTTTAGATCTACTAAAAAGATTTAATATGGAAAGCTCAAAAGCTATTAACACTCCTATGAGCACCTGTTAGGATCGCGAGCACTAAGAGGGGGGGGGGGGTGAATTAGTGCAGCGGAAATCTTTCAGCGATTAAAAACGAAAGCTGCGTTCGTTCGATAAAAAACTATTTTGATGCAAAAGTCGATTCTAAGATTACTTATGATTGAGCACAGTTTACGTCTAAACACAGTTTACGTCTAAATGCAATTTGCGTCTAAATGCAGTTTGCGTCTAAATGCAGTTTTACGTCTAAACGCAGTTTTACGTCTAAACGTAGTTTTACGTCTAAACGCAGTTTGCGTCTAAACGTAGTTTTACGTCTAAACGTAGTTTTACGTTTAAAAGTAGTTTACGTCTAAAACACAGTTTTAAGTCTAAACACAGTTTGCGCAGTTTACGTCAAAAACACAGTTTTACGTCTAAACACAGTTTGCGCAGATTATGTCTAAACGCAGTTTTACGAAAAGATCTGAACTTAGAAACTTATTCGTAAAAGCGCAGAAGACAGTTTGTAGTTATAAATAGAATCAAAACGTAAATGTAAACAACAATGTAAAGATCGTACGAAGACACCGATTTACGTCTGAATGCAGATTCGGAAAGATCAGAACTTAGAAACTTGTTCGTAAAAGCGCAGAGAGCAGTAGCTATGAAGGAGGTTTGCAGTAATGATAAAGTGCTCAAAATAAATGCAAACCAGAGATTTAGAGTGGTTCAGTCAGTCTTGACCTACTCCACTTTTGGCTTCCTCCACCGACGAGGTCACCGACGTCAACTAGAGGCCTTCCTTCAATAGGCGAAGGCCAACTGCCCTTTTACAGTTTCACTCCTTTTGACAGGCTCAGGAGACAACCTTTACAGAACCTTTCTCTCCTCTCTTTACAACTCAAAACTTGAAGAACAGAAAGAGGAGAACTTTAGGACTTTACACAAATTTGAGCTCTTAGAATCATAGAAAAGATCAAGAATTCGGTGTAGGTCGATATCTTTTCAGTGCTGAATGGGTGGGGTATTTATAGGACCCAACCCAATTCAAATTTGGAGCTCAAAACGATCAAATCCCGGAATTCCGGGATCAAGCGGTTGCACCTCCTGACTGGAGAGGTTGCACCGCCTGGCAGAGCTCGAAGACTGAGCCCAGGCGGTTGCACCTCTCTGTCAGGGGCGGTTGCACCACCTGAGTCTGGCTCGGAGACTGAGCCCCAGGCGGTGCCACCTCTTGACTGAGGCGGTTGCACCTCTCTGCCAGAGCTCGAAGACCGAGCTCAGGTGGTGCCACCTCTCTGTCAAGGAGGTTGCACCGCCCAGTCTAGCTCGAAGACTGAGCTCAGGCGGTGCCACCTCCTGGCTGGGGCGGTTGCACCGCTTAGTCTCGCTGGGAGACTTAGTCCAGGCGATGCTACCTCCTGGCCTAGGCGGTTGCACCTCCTAGTGCAATCAAGGTCCGAATGGTTAGCTCCATTCGGCCCAATTTCAGTCTTTCAGGGGCCCAATTGCCCCAAGATTAAGCTAATGGGATCACCTCCCATTTCCAACTTAATCAACGTGCTAACTACGATCGAATCTAAGACAATTTCTGCAGCTTTACTTCGGTGCGTCAATCGCTTCTTCCGGTGAGTTTCCGGCGAACTTTCGTCGATCATCCGATGAACCCTCGGTGATGCTCCTGCGGACTTCCGGCAAACTCCTGGACTTTGCAACGATCCACTTGGCGAGTTCCGACGAGCTTCGCTTGGCAAGCTTCTGGACTTCTCGGATCTATTCTCGCAGAACCTCCGACGACCGTCCGAACTTCCGTTGAACTCTCGAACTCCCAACGTGATCATGAACTTGACTCCGGCGTAACTCCTACTGCTTGTCTAACTTTCATCGTAGTTAATCCTGCACACTTATCTCAACACACAGATTAGACAACAAATGACAATTGACTTCATCATCAAAATCCGAGATTCAACAATCTCCCCCTTTTTGATGATGACAATCAATTGATAATGGAGTTATCCTTAACTCCCCCTGTCTATATGCCATAGTTGAGATAAGTCAACCTTGAATTCAAGACCTAAGAATTCAAGTGACGTATTGATAAGTCAGATCAGTTAAACTTATCAATACTCCCATCATGATACTCATCATGATGTATCTCTTCAAAGATGATGTCAAGGCTTGACATACATCATCAAGTTTGTATGATTGTGTTTGTAACTATTCATCATGTAGTTTGAACATTATCATATAAAGCTGTGAAGTACTATTACATGATACACATATTTGAAATATTCTAGCAAGTTTTGCATTTTCTTCACATGAAAGGATATCAACTTAGGGCATAATGCAAACTTTAGCACATGTTCATATATCTCTTTGGTGATGCAAGGATGGCATAATCATAGCAGTGTTTATAGCATCACTCATAGACAAAGTATGACACAGACATAATAATCATGGCAGTGTTTATCAATTCATATATTTCTCCCCCTTTGTCATCAACAAAAAGCATAGTAATTATGATACCAGGAAAATAATAATAGCAAGCTTATAGAGGAATTTTACATAGATTGTTTTTAATACTTCTTCCCCTTTTTGTTATAGTCCATTGTATACGTAAAGATTTTGCAGGATGGAATACATACATGAATCACTTCATCAAATCTATTTCAGAAACTTATTTTTCATGAAAGTGTACGAGAAAATCTGTTTTATAGCATTCGAACAAATAAGATGCATTCAGACAAGATTTTGTTGTAGATTTTCACATATAATCATAGAAACATGGCAATCAAGTGATTTGATCATTCAATATAGTCCGAAAAATAATTTTAACAAGTTTATCTATTCGGACACATCAACATTCCTAATTCTCTTCGAATGAAATCAAATTGTTCTTCACTTAGAGGTTTTGTAAAAATGTCAGCTAGTTGATGTTTAGTATCAATGAACTCTATGGTTACATCATGATTAGTGACATGATCTCGTATAAAGTGATGTCTAATATCAATATGTTTTGTTCTTGAGTGTTGTATAGGATTCTTAGTTAAGCATATTGCACTCGTGTTATCACATTTAATGGGAATATCTTTAAGATTAACTTTGTAATCTTCTAAAGTGTTTTTCATCCATACAACTTGTGCACAGCATGCACTTGCTGCAATATATTCAGCTTCAGTTGTTGATAGAGCAACCGAGCTTTGTTTCTTAGATGACCAGGAAACAAGGGCATGTCCTAAAAATTGACATGATCCTGATGTGCTTTTTCTATCTAGTCTACAGCCAGCGAAGTCCGCATCAGCATAAGCTGTTAACTCAAAATTTTCTGATTTTGGGTACCATAATCCTAGATTTGTAGTTCCATTAAGATATCTAAGTATTCTTTTAACTGTTTTGAGATGAGATATCTTAGGGTTTGATTGAAATCTAGCACAAAGTCCTACACTGAACATGATGTCTGGTCTGGTGGTAGTGAGGTAAAGTAAACTTCCTATCATACCCTTATAAGTCTTTTGATTGAAGCTTTCTCCACTTTCATCAATTTCTAACTTAGTGGAGGTGCTCATAGGGGTGTTAATAGCCTTTGAGTTGTTCATATTAAACTTTTTTAATAAATTCATGGCATATTTAGTTTGACTAATAAAGATTCCGTTGCTTAATTATTTGATTTGTAAACCTAAGAAGAATGTTAATTCTCCCATTAAGCTCATTTCGAATTCAAGACTCATAGTTCTAGCAAAGGATTCACAAAGAGATTCATTTGTAGAGCCAAAGATGATATCATCAACATAAATCTGAACAATGAGAAAATTATTTTCAAAATTCTTGATAAATAATGTAGTATCAACCTTGCCTTTTGTGAAATTATTTTCGATAAGAAAAGAACTAAGTCTCTCATACTAAGCCCTTGGGGCTTGTTTTAAACCATAGAGAGCTTTAGATAATCTAAACACATGATTAGGGAGGCTATCATTTTCAAATCCAGGAGGTTGTTCAACATAAACTTCTTCAGAAATAAAGCCATTTAAAAAGGTGCTTTTAACATCCATTTGAAACAACTTAAAATTATTACTACTAGCGTAGGCAAGGAGCATCCTTATGGCTTCCAATCGAGCCACAGGAGCGAAGGTTTCTTCGTAATCGATACCTTCTTCTTGGTTGAAACCTTTGGCCACTAATCTAGCCTTGTTTCTAACCACGATACCATTTTCATCTTGCTTGTTTCTGAAGACCCATTTAGTACCAATAACTAAATGGTCATTTGGCCTAGGAACAAGCTTCCACACCTCATTTCTCTCAAATTGATTCAATTCATCTTGCATTGCGATAATCCATGAATCATCTTTCATGGCTTCATCAATGCATTTGGGTTCAATTTGGGAGAGAAAGGCGGCGTTCGCACAAAGAATTTTAAGAGAAGATCGTGTTTGAACCCCCTTTGACGTGTCTCCTAGGATCAGCTCCTTGGGATGAGCATTTACATACTTCCAGTCCTTGGGTAAGGATATTTCGGAAGTGGATGCATCCAAGTTGCTAGTTGGAGAAGGGGTTTCATTTAAATTCAAGGAATCAAAATTAACATCTTCATCAAGATCATTTTTCGTGATTTCGGAAATCTCATTGAAAACAACATGAATGGATTCTTCGATACTTAGAGTTCTTTTATTGAAGATACGAAAGGCTTTAGAAACTATAGAATAACCAAGAAAGATTCCTTCATCGGATTTAGCATCAAATTTTCCTAAGTTGTCTTTTTCATTCAAGATAAAACACTTACACCCAAAGACTTTAAAATATGAAACATTGGGTTTTTTATTATTCCATAACTCATAAGGAGTTTTGGTCAGTAGGGGTCTTACTAGAACTCTGTTCAAAATGTAGCATGCAGTATTTACGGCTTCAGCCCAAAAATATTTGGGTAGGTTGTGTTCATTCAACATGGTTCTTGCCATTTCTTGTAAATTTCGATTTTTTCTTTCTACAACTCCATTTTTTTTAGGATTTCTAGGAGTAGAGAAATTATGGTTGTATCCATTGAGTTCACAAAATTCCTGGAAATCATGGTTTTGAAATTCACCACCATGATCACTTCTAATTGATGAAATCATAGACCCTTTCTCATTCTAAACAAGTTTGCAAAACTTGGTAAAAGATCTAAGGCATTCACTTTTCTGTTTTAAGAAGTAAGTCCATGTGTATCTACTATAGTCATCCATGATGACGAAGGCGCATTTGCTACCTCCTAGGCTTGATGTGGAGATTGGTCCGAACAAGTCCATATGGATCAATTGTAAGGGCCTAGAGGTGCTTATTTGATTTTTAGATTTGAAGCTACTCTTAATTTGTTTACCTAATTGGCAAGCATCACATACATTATCTTTGATGAACTTGATATGAGGAATTCCTCTTACAAGTTCTTTGGATGATATTTGAGTGATTAGTTTCATGCTAGCATGACCTAATCTTCTATGCCATATCCAAGCATCCTTATTCAAAGCAGAAAAACACATTTCATTACACAAATCATTGATGTCAATAGTGTATACATTATTTTGTTTCAATGCAATCATAAATATATTTTTGTGTGGTTTTTCAATGATGCAAGCATTAGATTCAAATCTTATAATATATCCTTTATCATATAATTGACTAATGCTCAAGAGGTTATGTTTTAAACCATCAACTAGCAAAACATCTTCAATAGAGAAGTTGGATTTGTTACCTATGGTTCCTTTGCCAATGATTTTACCCTTGTTGTTGTCTCTGAAGGTGACATATCCTTCGTCTATGCTAGTGAGCTTAGAGAATTGAGATGGATCTCCGGTCATATGCCTTGAGCATCCACTATCAAGGTACCATCTCTTGCTCCTAGCTTGCGATGGTTTAGTTTTCTACAAGAAAGGATGATGTTTAGGTACCCATTTGCTTTTGGGTGCCTCATAAATAGATCTACATTTTCTATCATGTTGCATAGAATTGTCATGGTTCCTTTAGGAACCCAAATCAATTTGTTTGGACTAATTTTGTTGAATGGACAATAATGCGTCCTGTGTCCAAATTTGTAACAGAAGTTACATTTGTCTTGATGTCGAATATGTAAGATGGAGCCTTTTATGAAGGTGGTTGGGATTTGGTGAGGATTTCTCACGAATCCAATTCCACTTCTTTTGGGAACGTGACCCTTGTTTGTAAGGATCATGTTCAATGACTTGCTATCAACCTCAAATTTCTTCAAGGTGTCCTTAAGTATCATGTTTTCCTTTTGGAAGTTTTCTAGATCATGGCATTTTATGCATGAGTTTAAACTATCATGATGTTCAGCATTTAACTTATCGAAATTACAAATAAGACTATCATGCTCCTTTTTTAGCAATTTGTATTTACTACTGATAGTCTTACACTCATTAAACAATTCATGGAAGGCATTTAATAATTCATCGAATGATAAATCTGTATCTATTGAATTTGTTACCTCATCTTCGATGGCCATTAAGGCACAATGAGCAACTTGCTTGGTGTTGGACTCCTCTTCTTCGGATGCGCTCGAGTCATCCCATGTTGCTTGAAGCGCCTTCTTCTTTGATGTTCTCCTTTTGACTTGGGGACAATCACTCTTGTAATGTCCCGGCTTTTTGCATTCATAGCAGATTACTTGGTCCTTCTTGAGTTCAAGTTTATTTTTTGCATCATTTTTAAACTTGTTTCTTTTAAAGAACTTTTTAAACTTTCTTGTTATAAGTGCTAAGTCATCATCACAGTCCTCATCACTTGAGTTTTCTCTCAAGTGGCATTCAGAAGTTTTGAGTGCCATATCCTTCCTGTTCTTTGGAAGGATGTCTTCTTGCTCTTCATGAGCTTTACAAGTCATTTCGTAGGTCATTAATGACCCGATTAGTTCTTCAAGAGGAAAATTGCGCAGATCTTTTGCCTCTTAAATAGCAGTTACTTTTGGATCCCAACTCTTAGGAAGGGATCTTAGTATCTTATTAACAAGCTCAAAATCTGAAAAGCTTTTTCCGAGTCCTTTTAGACCATTGACGACATCCGTGAAACGGGTAAACATGTCGCCAATGGTTTCACTCGGTTTCATCCGGAAAAGTTCGAAAGAATGTAACAACAAATTGATTTTTGACTCTTTTACTCTACTTGTGCCTTCATGGGTCACTTCGAGTGTGTGCCAAATATCAAATGCAGTTTCACAAGTTGAAACACGATTAAACTCGTTTTTATCAAGTGCGCAAAATAAGGCATTCATAGCCTTTGCGTTAAGAGCGAAAGCCTTCTTCTCCAATTCATTCCAATCGATCATTGGAAGAGAAGACTTTGAAAATCCGTTTTCGACAAGGTTCCACAGTTCAAAATCCATAGAAATAAGAAAGATCCTCATTCGGGTCTTCCAATAGGTGTAGTCCGTCCCACTGAACATGGGTGGACGTGTAATAGAATGCCCCTCTTGGTTTCCGGCATATGCCATCTCTCTTGGGTTTTAATCCGTTAGAGAGTTAACCTTGCTCTGATACCAATTGTTAGGATCGAGAGCACTAAGAGGGGGGGGGGGTGAATTAATGCAGCGGAAATCTTTTAGTGATTAAAAAACGAAAGCTGTGTTCGTTCGATAAACACGATTTCGATGTAAAAGCCGATTCTACTATTACTTAAGATTGAGCGCAGTTTACGTCAAAACACAGTTTACGTCTAAATGCAATTTGCGTCTAAATGCAGTTTGCGTCTAAACGCAGTTTTACGTCTAAATGTAGTTTTACGTCTAAACGCAGTTTGTGTCTAAACGCAGTTTTACGTCTAAACGTAGTTTTACGTTTAAAAGTAGTTCACGTCTAAAACACAGTTTTACGTCTAAACACAGTTTGCGCAGTTTACGTTAAAAATAGTTTTACGTCTAAACACAGTTTGCGCAGTTTACGTCTAAACGCAGTTTTACGTCTAGACGCAGTTTGCGTCCAAACGTAGTTTTACGAAAAGATCTGAACTTAGAAACTTGTTCGTAAAAGCGCAGAAGACAGTTTGCAGTTATAAATAGAATCAAAACGTAAACGTAAACTGCAATGTAAAGATCGTACGAAAACACCGATTTACGTCTGAATGCAGATTCGGAAAGATCAGAGCTTAGAAACTTGTTCGTGAAAGCGCAGAGAGCAGTAGCTATGAAGGAGGTTTGCAGTAATGATAAAGTGCTCAAAATAAATGCAAACCAGAGATTTAGAGTGGTTCGGTCAGTCTTGACCTACTCCACTTTTGGCTTCCTCCACCGACGAGGTTACCGACGTCAACTAGGGGCCTTCCTTCAATAGGCGAAGGCCAACTGCCCTTTTACAGTTTCTCTCCTTTTGACAGGCTCAGGAGACAACCTTCATAGATCCTTTCTCTCCTCTCTTTACAACTCAGAATTTGAAGAACAGAAAGAGGAGAACTTTAGGACTTTACACAAATTTGAGCTCTTAGAATCACAGAAAAGATCAGAAATTCGGTGTGGATCTGTATCTTTTCAGTGCTGAATGGGTGGGGTATTTATAGGCCCCAACCCAATTCAAATTTGGAGCTCAAAACGATCAAATCCCGGAATTCCGGGATCAGGCGGTTGCACCTCCTGACTGGAGAGGTTGCACCGCCTGGCAGAGCTCGAAGACTGAGCCCAGGCAGTTGCACCTCTCTGACAGGGAGGTTCCACCGCCTGAGTCTGGCTCGGAGACTGAGCCCCAGGCGGTGCCACCTCTTGACTGAGGCGGTTGCACCTCTCTGCCAGAGCTCGAAGACCGAGCTCAAGCGGTGCCACCTCTCTGTCAGGGAGGTTGCACCGCCCAATCTAGCTCGAAGACTGAGCTCAGGCGGTGCCACCTCCTGGCTGGGGCGGTTGCACCACCCAGTCTCGCTGGAAGACTTAGCCCAGGCGGTGCCACCTCCTGGCCTAGGCGGTTGCACCTCCTAGTGCAATCAGGGTCCGAATGGTTAGCTCCATTCGGCCCAATTTGGGTTTTTCAAGGGCCCAATTGCCCCAAGATTAAGCTAATGGGATCACCTCCCATTTTCTAACTTAATCAACGTGCTAACTACGATTAAATCTAAGACAATTTCTACAGCTTTGCTTCGGTGCGTCAATCGCTTCTTTCGGCAAGTTTCCGGCGAACTTCCGTCGATCATCCGATGAACCCTCGGTGATGCTCCTGCGGACTTCCGGCAAACTCCTGGACTTTTCGACGATCCACTTGGCGAGTTCCGACGAGCTTCGCTTGGCAAGCTTCTGGACTTCTCGGATCTGTTCTCGCAGAACCTCCGACGACCGTCCAAACTTCCGTCGAACTCCCAACGTGATCATGAACTTGACTCCGGCGCAACTTTTGCTGCTTGTCTAACTTTCATCGTAGTTAATCCTGCACACTTATCTCAACACATAGATTAGACAACAAATGACAATTGACTTCATCATCAAAATCCGAGATTCAACAGTAGGCTAATGGACTACTCCCAGTATACCCGATTGCCATGGTGTGAGGAGTTGACGGTTATTGTCCTGTAATGATTTTGAAGGGGCTCTTGTTTGATGTAGACCTCCATTGTAAGTTGTAGGAGAATTGGGCAATGTCCAACAACTTCACCCAATCTAATTGGTTGGCACTCACGTAGTGCCGAAGATATTGCTCTAGGAGCAAGTTTATCCTCTCGGTTTAGCCATCTGTCTAGGGATGGAGACTTGTGAAGAAGTATAACTTGGACCATAATAATTTGAATAGCTCGATCCAGAATCATTCCAAGAACTGAGCGTCTCAATCACTGATGATATTGTGTGGGACTCCCCAATACTTCACCACATCCTTCATCATCAGCTTGGCCGCTTCCTCTACTGAACAGTGTAGGGGAGCAGCAATGAAAGTTGCATAGTTTAAAAATCGATCGACTACAACGAGTATTAATCTGAGTCTCCCTACTAGTGGCAATCTTGATATGAAGTCCAATGAAATGCTCTCCTACGGTCTTTCTGGTACAGGCAATAGCTCCAACAGTCCCACCGGCTTCCACTGCTCCGTCTTATCTTGTTAGCAAGTAAGGCATGTTTGAACATATTCCTCCACATCAGTCCCCATCTTCGACCAGTAGAAGGCCCTCTCCATGAGAACCAACATTCTGTGAATGTTTGAGTGTCCAACTTAAAGGGAATCGTGACACTCTCTTAAGAGTTTATGCCTCAAATTGTCCACTCGAGGAACATAAACCCTATTTCCTTTTGTGTAAACGAGTCCCTCTTGGACCCAAAATCATCGTGTCTTGCCTTCTTTAATGAGCTGTATCAGGGCTTCTGCTTGAGGATCACTATATAGTCTATCCCCGATCCTAGAAAGGAACTTAGAGTGTAACTGACTTGCTTGGCCATTGCCCTCCAATTGTACAGCATTCACATGCTCCACTTTCTGACTTAGTGCATCGGTCACGATATTCGCCTTTCTAGGCTTATACTCCATTGTCATATCAAACTCAGCCAAGAAGTCCTACCATCATGCCTGCTTTGAGGAGAGTTTCTTCTGAGTTTGAAAATAGCTCAGAGTGATATTGTCTGTCCTTAGCACAAATCGTGATCCAAGGAGATAGTGTCACCAAACTCGTAGATAGTGGATCACCGCTGGCATCTCCTTATCATGCACTGGATACCGTCGCTCGGTCTCGTTGAGCTTGCAGCTCTCATAGGCCACCGGATGACCCTCCTATATGAGCACTCCCCCAATAGCAAAGTTTGAAGCATCTGTATGGACTTCAAAGGGCTCCCCATAGCCTGGTAATTTGAGCACCGGTTCTTCCAAAATGGCAGCCTTCATATCTCAGAATACAATTTCACATTTATCAGACCACCTCCAAGACTGCTCCCATGTGTCAACTCGACATCGACCTTGTTGGATCTTCTCCCAATGGGTTCGCCACCAAAGTTTTGCATCTCCGTTCAGATACATGGTCGCTATAGAAACTTTGGTTTCTTCAAAAGCAGGCCTTGTAGCTTGAAAGTATTGTTCCATATCAAATAGGAAATTCTTAAGCTTTTTTGCATCTCTGGCCCCTCCATAACCATGAGGCTCGGGTGCCCTCAAGTTTTATGGCGGCATAACGCGGGTGTTGCTTCTTCTTGCATTTAGTGCCCTTATGAGCATGGACACCCTCGAAGTGAGTTTTGCCATAACTTCCTACAGGTGTTGTATAGAGTCTTTGGTGTCATCTGACAATCGATCGACTAGGGCATTAACCTTGTCAATCTTGGACTCTGCTTCTTCTTGCGAGCTCTCTACCCCAATAAGCCTTCGTTGGCCATGGTAGAGTTCCTCTAAGCTCACATCGAGAACATCCAAGTGGGTTTCCGTCATTGTGAGTCTCTCCTTATGACTCTTTTTTCCGATTGGTACTCCAGATTGTGCCTCCTCCGCTCACGGAGAGTAGCCAACTTCTCACTCATCATGTTCGCTATCATGCTCCTCTTGAGCAGCTCCAACAACATGCGAGCAAATGTGTACTTGCAGCCCACCTGTGGCTGTTTAGGGCAAGGGTCCGGCTTGCCCCGTCTTGCTTGAGTCGCCACGATACTTTGCCATAGTGAAGTTGCGAAGTTCCTTTATTGCTCGCTTAAAGTGCTTGCCCGCTCTGATATTATATTGTCATAGCCTTAGTTGGAATTGCCTAAGGCATGAGGCACCCTTGCGGCAAAGATGCAAACTTAGCTTACGTTGCCTAAGTCACGAGGCACCCTTGTGGCAATGATACGAACTTAGCTTGCATTACCTAAGTCACGCTTTGCCCTTGTAATTTATGTCCGTAAAGATTAGCCCACTTGCAACCTCTCGCAGGTCCCGAAGGACCTATAAAAAGAGAAAGTTGATTAGTTCGAAAAACAAGCGACGGATAAGTTCTAACATCTCGTGAAAAGGGAAAGCTTTATAAGCAATTCAGCGAGCACCTTGCGTGCATAAGAGAAAAGAGGGAGAGGGGAAAAACAAGGACTTTTGAAGGTTGAACGAATAGCTGCAAATCCACAAACAACTAGCTACTCACTGGGTGCCAGGCGTAACAACAAGTTCCAGTCAAGGTAACGTGTGAACTTGCGAAAGATTGTTCAACACCTAACATTATACTGAAGCCCCATCTAGTCCTGTGCCACCTAGGAGGTTTCAGGGTGCTGAGATGGCTAACGTTTTACGTGCAGCAGTGGGTTGCATAAATCAGCCCATGGCACGCGAAAATAGAGCTGTTTTGGGACTGTTTTGCTCGGTTCGGTGAGCGATCGCACTATAGCACTGCAACTTATTCGAACTTATATTTTTACAAGCAAAAGGACTTAAAACCAAGCCAAAATATACTGCTAAGTAGTTGTATATGTAGACAAGAGCAACGAATGGTTCATTGAACGGAGTTGTTGCGGGTGCGCGATGACCATTCGTAACAATCCGGAGGAGCTTCTTCCTTAAGTGCATGTTCCGATAGTTCTTGATCTCGTTGTCCGTCCTCCCGGGCAACTTTACAGTGATCGAGGCCACCTTCCATGAAGAGAAAGCGTTGGGTTAGGTAAAGATCAAAACACCATGGCTATTACTTATTCTCGAGAAAGAGTAGAGGTGAAAGTTGTGCTTGTGGGATGTAAGACGGAAATAAAAATAGAATATCATAATAATTAAGAGAGAATAATTTCAATCAAGAAAGTAAACATAGTATACTTTTATTCAACAATAGGTAAGACAAAACTTAGAAAAACATTTTACTCTCAAGTGCATATACTTTTACTTCATGAATCATAATCTTATTTATAGGATCTAATGGTAACTACCTTATCTCATCATATATCACTCA